>NC_037285.2:6535221-6838251 GCF_000002775.5 Populus trichocarpa | reverse complement strand
TGTGGTCAATCGTGTGACTTATTCCGCCCCCATCCCGGGTTCGACCTTCTATGTGCACGCCTGTCACCCTCGCGGTGCCTTACCTGCTCCTGGGCTTGCAGGATGTCCAGTGGGCCGTGGAGAATAGTCGTGGTGCGCGTAAGCTGGCTCGGACACCCCACGTAAATAAATAAAAAAAAGCTAAACCAAACACACAAAAATTTCTTTTAACGTATCAATTCAAAAATTAATAGCTTTTTTAGAATTTTAAAAGAAAAGAAGAAGAAAAAACCGAATCTTAATACATGAAAGGCAATTAAACTATCTCAGCATTTCAATAAACACATGCTTTACCGTCTTAACACTTTATATGTATATAAAGAAATCAATCCTTATTAAACTAAAATTAAATAATACCTTTACAAATGAGATAATATTGGACATTGTGTTGCCATCAACCGTGAGATTCAATTCAATACCTCGAATTAAGTTTCTTTGTTTTTACTGTGATAGGATTTGTGATTATTGTTTTTTAAAGTATTTTTTATTTAAAAATATATTAAAATAATATTTTTTATTTTTAAAAATTTATTTTTATATTAACATTTTAAAACGAATCAAGCTTATAAAAAAAATAAATTTAAAAATTTTCAAAAATGTGTTTTTAAACTTAAAAAGAAGCAGGCCCTCGTTGAGGCGAACTGTGTTCCAGTCAACCCGATTATTAATCGGCAAACGCTGAAAAGAGAAATTAGTTAGTTATGAACGGATTAAATCTCAATTTAGAGCTTGTTTTGAGATGAGCAAGAATTGAGTCGTTAGCAACGAGGGTTCTACCAAAGGAGAGAGGCATCTGTCAGGAGGTGGAATCAGAAAATGATCCCCGCAAACCCCACAATTAAGCAGGGACCGTTCAATACCTTTCCTTTTTGTACCGTACCGGTTCCCTAGGCGGGACCCTCTTAAGAAACGAGCACCGGAATATTCTGTGGTCGACCACCGGTGGCTGCCTCCTGCCCGCCACCACAGTTTTCAACACTGTCCCATTAGTGCTCTGTACCACAGTCACGATAGGGGATGCTAACTTGAAATACACTCAAAACTACAAAAAGAAGGAAATAATTTTACAAGTAGTAATTGATCGATGGACCACACCTACAAAGATTGATGGGATTCCATCGCCTCTCCTTTAATGCCAGATCATGGGTTTCTTAGACGATTTACGCCTTTCAATTGGTCATGTACACTCTCGTCTCGTATATGAATGATAGCAAGCCGTTGAATGATTTCTTTTTTCCTCATAAAATCTCACCTTTCCCCCCCCTGCATGTTCAGTTTTTTAGATGATAGCCTGCGCCTTCTCGCTTTCAATCCCTGACGTCGATTTTATGAGTATAATATAATCAATCCCTTACTTTTTATATTAGAACATTAAAACAATAAAAATATATAAAAAATTAATATTTTAAAGCTCAAGAAAATAAAAAAAATTATTCAACCACAATGCCAAATAAAATACTCGAAGAAACTAACTTGCGCTGCCCATAAGTTTCTTCTTGTGACCGATTTGAGAAATGATACGTTTTCCATTTTATAAATATTGTACAAGCTCACACCAGGTGGGCGTTAGAGGGTCACGGTACTGGGTTGGCGCAGGTTAGCATGGATTATTATTATTATTATTGTTTTCGAATATTCTATGTAAGCCCATAATGGTTTTGTATATATCCAATGAATGTGTTGTAATGTTTTTGTTTGTAGTATAATATTCATAATAATAATAATAATAAAATTGCCACCAAAGTCTAGGCTGACAGTGCTATCGTAGTTCTTGACAGGGACATGAGATACGTGTCCCTTGGGCCTTGGAGGGTGACCTTCTCGTGAGCTATTGAAGAAATAACAGTCGTTGCCTTAATTAATTATGGATTGGAAGGGCTTATAACCAGTTTGAGATGACATTAGTTTTTTTAATGATTTTTTAAAAACATGTTTATTTTTATAAACATATTGAATTAATTTTTTTTAGTATTTTTAATTTTTATTAAAAAAATCGTTATCATGCTTATCAGAAAGGTGGTAAAAATGAATTTCACAAAAATCTATAATTAATTACATTGTAATATCTTGTTAAGTAAAATGAAATCCAAAAGCATTATTAGTAGAATCTTCTGCATTCAACTTGTTTAATGTAATCAAAACACTTATCTAAAAAATATCTAATCAATATAAAGTATAATTAATATGGAAACAAAAATCATTATTATTAATGATGTTCGATAATGAATAAGAGATTTGATTTGTATTTTATTAAGTAAATTAATTGTTTTGAAAACCTAAACATAATTCAATATATTAAATAAATGTTTAAAACTAAACAACTCCTTGGATGATAGCAATTTCTTAGAGTTAAAAATTATAATTGTTAGTCTATTCTATATAATTAAAAAAATTACATAAATATTCGTATTATAAATAAATTAAAATTAAACTATATCATACGATAAGGAATATTATCTCCGTATCGAATCCTCGTTGGTGAACATAATTCTTGCATATTTCACTGCCCATAATTGCCAACCAAAATCCAAAGCCAATAAATACCAATCATCACAATTAAATACACTACCTAACCATCATTTTTATGCTCCAATAGCCTAACTAATCTCGATTAAGAGAAGAACAACGCGACATATTGTCTATCTCGCGAGACATTAAACGGACTCCACGAGAAGATTAACTACCATGACAGGCTATAACCGGTAAGAACAGTTAAGGAAAGGGTTTATGCCGTTAAGTTGGTCCCTGTACTTATATAATGTTTTCATTCAGGTCCTAGCTTATATTTTTAGGGGGGGGGGGGGGGGGGGTTGCAAATTGTAGGAGATGATCATGTCCAATCAAAATTTGAACGCAAAAAAGTTCTTGGTGTACGGTGTTTTCGAAAGAAAGAAAATTTTTTCATCTTCAATTTAATATTTATATTATGTTTTTAAATTATTTTAATGTGTTAAAATTAAAAATAAAATTTAGCAAATAAAAATATATATTATTTTTATATATTTAATAAAAAATATTTTAAAAAATAATTATTATCACAGTGTAAAACACCACCTAAAATTCTGTTTAACATTGCGGTGATAATTGTTTTTTAAAATATTTTTCGTTTAAAAATTTATTAAAATAATATATATTTTTTATTTTTTTAAATTTATTTTTGATATTAAAACAATTTGAAAATAAAAAAAAATTAAAACAAAAAATATAATAATTTTGTTTTTTAAAAAAACATATATTTTTTTAAAAATCAAAAAGGTATTTATTTATCCGCAACGAGGGATGGTTTTCTATTAGCAATTTGCTGGTGTATAAGAAAACGTGTCAACCATTTTAATTACATATTTCTCGATTACAAGACCAATTTGATAATAGCACATAGCTGACGAGAACCACATCGGTAAAGAATCGAAGAACCACATAGCCAATAAAATAATTTAAAGAATTCATGGACCAGTCAATTGGTAGGTAAAAAAACCTCATGAGCTATCAAACCAAGATCCAAAAGGGACCGGTGACCGGGAAACAAGAAGACGAAGATATGAACAACAGTCTTAAATGCAAAAAGATCTCTGTGTTTCCCCTCAATATTGGACCATTATCAAGACTCCATTGTTCTTGTCCAAAATATATATATGGATGTATGCATGCTAAAGAAAGAGAGAATAGAAAGAGAGACAAAACTGAAAGCCAACCGTGTTAGTTTGTTATCTCTTATATATATAAACATAAAAACACTCTCTTTCACCGACCATTACACATTACTTTAAGTTCTCATATAAACTTCTCTTTTCCTCTCTGGAAACATAAAAAGCTTTGGTTTTTAAGGCTGTCTTAGACTGACATTTTTAAGTTGCAAGCAAGTTTAAAGCTTTATCTGTGGTGGGGTTTTAGCACTTGGTGTTTTTGTGTAACTGAGTTGAGAGCTGGTTGACTAAGGGTTGAATAGTTTAATGGGGTATTTGTGATCGAAGTTCGAATTGGTTAGTGAAATCTTTGGTGGTTAAGGAAAAAATGGGTAGTTCGGTTTTAAAACAGAAACTGAAGAGTCTTTGTTGCAGTAATGGATGGTCTTATGGGGTTTTTTGGTGCTTTGATCAGATAAATTCCATGTAAGTTTGTTCCTTTTTTCTTTGTTTTGCACTTTTTATTTACTTTTTTTTTGTATTTTACTTTTTTTCCCCTCAAGGAAAAATGTTTGCATGATTTTTCTTTGGGTTATCTTCTCTCTCAAAGTTTTGATCTTTTCTTGAAGTTGGTTTTTTGGGTTTTTAGTTTTATATGCAGTAATTGTTGATTCTCCATATCTGAATTTAATGTTTACAATCTTCCAATAATTTTTTTAAAAAAGGAGACATGAAACTTTTTCTTTTTCTCCTTTTTTTTTCCCCTTCTGTTTAAATTTGTAACTTGAAGCAGTAGAGGAAAGAAAATGGCTTTATTGGTGCAGCATTTTAGCATAATATGCTGTTTTATAGTAATGAAATTCTCTCGAGACGGACTAGATTTGTAAAATTTTCACCTTTACTATTTTGCCTGTTTTTGGAAGTAGCCATGGCTTGAATCTTGCCATATATTTGTATGGCAATGATATTTTGCTTACAGTTAAAATTCTCTTGTTTGAGATGTGACCAGGTTGTTGACCATGGAAGATGCCTACTATGAAGAGGAAATGGGGGCTGTAGTTAACAGTATGCTTTCAGAGGCCCACATACTAGGTGAAGGGTAAGCTCTATGCGATATTTTGTTTCCGAAATGCAGTTATTTTTTCTCAACAGTTCTGTCAATCTCCAGAATACAACCTTTAGGCCATTTATTTCCAAGCATTAGAAGAACTTTGATAGACCTAATGTTGTTGTCGTGGTCTAATTCAGAATTGTTGGCCAAGCTGCTTCCACTGGAAAGCACCAGTGGATTTTCTCAGATGCTAGTGATGGAGGCTGGGATTCTGCTGCTTCTATTGGAGGTCAAGACATATTCCAGGTAATTCTCCCTTTGCTTCTTATTTAACATTAACTACTGTACTAGTTGCTATTGAAATTACTTTTCTTTTTTCTTTAGCTTCTTTGGTTGAAATGCTCAAAATTGCTGAGTGTTAGTTGACTCGTTTCTGCTTGCCTGAAAATTTCCTTTTCTTACAGGATGATTCTGAAATTCATCGCCAATTTTCTTCTGGAATAAAGGTACTGTTTGTTGGAATGCAAATCTTTCCTTCTGTCACCCATTTTTATGATATGCCCTTTGAAACTCATCCAAGACCTTGAACATTTGTATTGACTTAAATTGCCATCTGCAGACAATTGCAATAATCTCTGTGGAATCACATGGAGTGGTACAATTTGGATCCACCCTGAAGGTGAGCAGTTCAAAAGCATATCAAATGAATTTAACCGTCCTGCAAAAATTTGCTTGGGGAGAGGGGGAGTTTTGTTGTATCTTTTATAAAAAAATAAAAAAACTATTTCTGCATTTCATTGACTGGTGTGAAAGCAAATATACATGATCCATCACATACCAAGCATAGATGAATGTTTGTTGACTTCAATGGTTTTAATATTGCAGATTTTGGAGAGAGATGAATTTTTGGATCAAACAAAAAGATTGTTTGGTGAGATGGAAAATGTTGACGGGCTTACTTCGAAGGCCAACTCGCCTTCATCTTTGAAGAGTGAAAGTTATGATCTAAATGAGTGGTTTGATTCCTTCTGCAACGGGAATATCATGCCCATGCTTGGTGGAAACTGCAATGAGCTGACGGAAATGGCTTATTCTTCGATGGATGTTACTCAGTCCTCTGCTTTCACATCAGATGCTGAACAAGATAGGATGAACCCTTTATGCTTGGATTCCTCTCTTCCTACTAACCAGTTGAATACAGATGTCACCACTGAAGCTCAGATGATATTTTCTAGTCATCCCAGTGCTCAGTTTCAACAGGTGTCTTCTCAATCTCCATCTATGAACAAAATAACTACCCAAACTCCTTGTACTAGTACGTGGATCAGTGGAGACTCTAATTTGACTTCATGGGAGTCAAAGTTCCAATCTGAAATGGTGGTCCAGGACTCTACAACTGTGTTCTCTACGGAAAGATCAATGAACAACCAGCATTCTGGTCCATCAATTCATGTTACAGAAAGAGAAACGAGCCTAAACAGATTCCCTGTAGAGTTCAACCCAGATGATTTGACAATTGATCTATCCAAATCCGGTGTAACAGATAATATTCTAGAGTGGTTTGCCCCTTCACCAGAGCATAGCATAAGTGGAACGGCAGCCATAATGAATGGGAATCTTTCACAATCTGGAGGAGCCACTTCAGCATCATCAGGTCTAATTGGGGATCTCTTAGTTCACATTCCAAGCAAACAACCGGCTACTTCAGCTCAAAGTTCTGTCACTGAAACATATTTTTCCAGTGGAAAAGAGAAATCTGTGAGCGTCACCGGCGCTGAAAATGATCTGTTTGAAGGTTTGGGATTAGTATTCAGGGGTGGACAAACTGGGCATTGCTGGGAAGATATGATGATGCCTGTAGCAAGGAGTGGTCAGATAACCGCTAGCACTGGTGTTTCAGAATGCATCTCAGAGTTGGACGTTGGTTCCAAGGTTGGCCCTCAAAAAGGATTGTTCTCAGAATTAGGACTTGAAGAGCTTTTAGATAGTGTTAGTAATTCTAGTTATGTTACAAAGTATAGCATTGATGATCAATTATCCAATGCTAAGAGAAGAAGAGTGGAAAATTCATTGGTAAGTAGTGATAAACTTCAGTTAGTGAATGCTTCTTACCCTACCAGCAGCAGGATGATGCAGCCTGCATATAATTTGGACAAGACAAAAAATCTTCCATCAAAACAAGAGGTGTTCCCCAAATCGCAAGTAAGCTTGTGGATTGATGATAGCTATAGCGTCAATACTGGAAGTTCTGGTTTACCAAAACCTGAGGAGCTTGCAAAGCCCACCAAGAAAAGAGCCAGACCTGGGGAAAGTACTAGACCTAGGCCGAAAGACCGTCAGCAGATACAAGACCGTATCAAAGAGTTGAAACAGATCATCCCTGATGGTGCAAAGGTATGCAATCTTATGATTTGCTTTCAATGAATTATCCTATGTATTTGTTAAATTATTAGATTTCTCATATGACTTTCTGCTGAATGGTGATGCCAAATACAGCCATAAATCTTCTTGGCCAATAGAAGCACACTTAAAAATCTAGATCGTTGACATGTGTTTCCTTTGATGATGTAACAGTGTAGCATTGATGCTCTGTTGGATCGCACCATCAAGCACATGTTATTCTTGCAAAGTGTGACCAAATACGCTGAAAGGCTTAAACAAGCTGACGAGCCAAAGGTAACCAGCTCGTTTGTTTAATTTTGTTGCATGCTGACAAGTGAACAACCTTCCACTGGCAAATGTTGTTTACTTACAATTTGCATTTGTATAGTTGATTGGCCAGGAGAATAGACTGCTTCTTAAAGACAACACCACTAGCAGTGGTGGTGCTACATGGGCATTGGAAGTTGCAGACCAATCAATGGTTTGCCCAATAATAGTTGAGGACCTCAGTCAACCTGGCCTAATGCTTATAGAGGTATGTGAGCAGAAGTGAATGTTTTCTCAGAGGATTTGCCAGCCATATCCGAATCCACTAAATGTGTTTTCTTTTTCCGTTACAGATGCTTTGTGAGGATCGGGGATTCTTTCTTGAGACAGCAGACGTAATCAAGGGCTTTGGTTTGAATATACTGAAGGGGCTGATGGAAAGTCGAGAGAATAAGATCTGGGCGCGTTTCATTGTTGAGGTGTGCACATCAAATTAGATTTTAAACTATGGATTTAGGTAACATAAGAATCTTGAGAGAATTACTGATTTTAAAATTTGATACAGGCAAATGTGCACATAACAAGGGTGGAAGTGTTTTGGTACCTTCTCCAGCTTCTAGAACGAACAGGTACTAGTGTGATGGATTCAACAAAGCAGCCTAGTAATTCCATGCATGGAAGGATTCCTGAGTTAAGCAGTTACCAGCTTCCTGCATTGCCATGTCCCGTCAGCCTGACCGAGACTATTCAATGATAGATAGATCTCTTTCGTAGGGATTGTAGAACACTTTGAGCATTCATTTCTTTAGATATTGCTGTGATTTGTGTTCCATTTTGACTCCCTTAAGATCGAAGCAAAATGCGAACATGTTTGATAGATAGGAAATACTTCCAAAGGAAGGGGCTAGGTTTCTAGTTACTCGTGTGGTGCAGCAGTTGGAGGGGGATGTCCCCTTGGATGTTAACTTGTTTTATAATCAGTTGATCTAAGCCAGCATTGCATAGAATTGAAAGAGTGTAGTGAACTGTATTTGTATTTGTTTCGTGTCTTTGTTTTCTTAGGCTTCGCCACCATAATCTGTTTATATAATGAGGTATACCAGTTTAGTGCCGGTGGTTTGGGAGTATGGTAAATATTGTTTTTTAATGTATTTTTTTATTTATAAATGTATTAAAATATTTTTTTTATTTTTTAAAATTTATTTTTTACTTCGGCAGATAAAAATAATACAAAAACACAAAAAAATTAATTTAAAACTAAATTTTTTTTTTTTTTTTTAAACTCAGCAGTTCTAAATAACCTTAATTTTCTTAGGCGAAACCCTTATTTGTTCTTTGTATTAGTTGTTCTCTCTCTCTCTCTCTCTCTCTCTCTTACTCACGTGATGTCTGTATCGACCATAATTAACTTGTTAAATATGTGATCTGATTGTATTTAATAACTTTATTTTCTACAATTATTTTTTTATTTAATTACAAGATAATAAAAATAGATATGTGCATTAGACTGGTTGAATAAAATTTTCTTCAAAAAAAAAAAAACTTTAATAATGGGCTGTGCAAAAGAGCACTTGCTAATATAATTAAAAATAAATAAATTATGATCTTAATAAAAAGAGTAAAAATTGAGTGATATTAAAAAAAATCTTGAATAAAATTTTAATTAATGTATTTTAGTGGACTTAAATCAAATTTTCAAGAAAAACAAAATAAAAGAAAAACAAAATATGTTAGGTGTGGGGGCCAATGCACCTCACCTATAAAGAAAAAAGGCTAGACCGCGAGTCAAGCAATTTTTTTAAGGGATGGAAAACATCTACATCATTATTTTATATATAAAAAATTAGATGACATGTTGTTTGTATCTCCAATCACGGTGATGGTTGGAAAATCGAGCAATGAGTTTTTCAAAAAAAAAAATCATGTTCAAATTATTTTAATCTAAAAACACCTAAAACACACCCTTAGAATCTCAATGAACCAATTTCTCAACCCTAAACACCTATAAATTGGTTAACAAACACAACATTAAGCTATTTTTTTTTTCTCAACTTCAATCTATTTTTTTTTTGGCAAACTGAGATGGAATAATGGAACTCCTCTCTTGAAATGCAACCTATTAATACCAAGAATGATGATCTTTTTGGTCGTATGATCGTGGCCAATTAATGATTTTTTTTGTTTTCTTTTAATTTTTTGAAGACTCTCTTTTTCACTCTTTAACTTAAAGATTGAAATACAAATAAAATAAACTTTTAGATCAAAATATAAAATCTCAAAAAACATGGAATAAAAATGAAAAATAAAAAACTTGGGAGACCAAAAATGATACAAACACACCTCGACTACAGTAGAAAAAAAGAAGAAGAAAGAGGTTGGGAATTTGTTTCGGCGTCAATTTCGGTCCTTGGAGTTTTAATTATAATTAATCAAGAAAAATGAGTTTGATTTTTCCAAATTGAGCCTCAATTTAATGCTCTAACTTTTTTTTCAACATTGAGAGAAAACCCTATAAAGTTAACTTAAACAAATTATCAAATCCAATTCTAAATAAATTAATTATGGAAAGATCACAATGGAAAAAAAAAAATAACCAAAAAAAGGACAAAAAAGAAGAAAACATTGGGTGAATTAATAAAAACATTCACAATCCATAGTGAATCCATAATACCTTTTAATTAAAAGTCTCATAAAAAAAGGATTAGAAATATAAAAAAAACTTTAGGAGACCAACAATGTTAAAAACACACCTCTAACTACAGTAGAAAAAAATAACAAGAGGCTGGGAATTTGTTTTGGTGTCAATTTTGGAAGGGTCACATTGAAAAAAAAAACAAAAAAAAGGATAATATTGTTTGAATTAGTTGTCATAACCCATATTTTGATCCCTATTTTCTCTATCTAATTTATTTTTTTGCATTTAATCTTCTAAATAATAAAAAGAAAAAGAATTTAGGGAGTGAATTGAGAAGAAGTAAAGCAAAAGGGGACTAAAAAATAATAATAAGAGATTATACAAAAGAGAAGAAAAAATGAGAGGATGAAACAAAATTGAAAGATTATTGAGAGAGATACCACACTTTAGAAGAGGATATTAATTAATCAAGAACTCATGGTTAAGAAAGAAACAACATAATTGTGTAAGATTATTTTTCTAGTTTAGTTTTTCATGTTTTGTATGGGATCTTAATAGGTATAAATAGCAAACATTCAGATGGACACATATAGAGATTAAAGGGGAGAGACTCTTCCAAACAAAAACCTATAAAAATAGCAAGAAAAAAAAAGCTTCTGAAGTTCTCAGAAAATCTAGCAACAACTTCTCGATATTTGTTCTTTTTTTTTTAATTAATGTAGGTGTCCAGGTCAGTATGCGTGCACCTCGACTAATTTCACAGGCCCTGAAGTTAGCGACCGTGTAAGCCTCTAGTGACCCTAATGTTTGTGAGACCCGAACCGGTGACCTCTAGAGAGCAAATCTAAAATCTGACCAGTTGAGCTATATCCTTCAAAGTTCTATTATTTTAGTATATTGGGAGGTGGCCGACAATGCCCATACTAGGGGTGAGCAAAAAAACTGAAAAACCGAGAAAACCAGAAAAAAATTACTGAAAAAACCGAACCGTGAAAAAAACCGATTAAACCGATTAAAATTTTGAAAAAACAGGCCGGTTCGGTTCGGTTTCGGTTTTATAAATCTAAAACCGAAAAAACCGAACCGAACCGAACCCAAACGAAAAAAACCGAGCCAAACCGGCAAAAAACCGAGCCAAAATGAAAAAACCGAGCCAAACCGGTTTGAACCGGTTTTTGTCCTGAAAAAATTGAACCGAAACCGGTCGGTTTGCACCGGTTTTCGTTTGGTTATTTTTTTATATAAAAACTGAACTGAACCGAAAATGATCACTCATAGCCCATACCTCGGGGAAGAGGAAGAAGTTGGCCACCCTTTAGAGTGGTCCTCACTACCCTGCCATGGCGGCACGTGCAACAAAGCTTCAAGATCCAGACTATAAGGTTGTGCATACTATACATGTGTCAAGGATGTTTCTTTTATTCCATCAATTTTCTTCCCATTCCAGCCAACTCAACGACCCATATATATTAATTTACTCGTTCACCTGAGATCATAAATTGCGCTTTCAATACGGTAAACCATATAGGTCATGGCAAAATAAAAGCTGAGATACTATGTGATGTCCCCGTTACTGGAATTCTTCTCACAAACATCTTGAGGAAAATGAGCTTCTCTTATGCTTTCATTTGCTCAATCAGATTCTGAACTGCTGCTGTGAAACAGCTTGTAGAAATTGTAACCTGTAGGCTAAATGAACAAGCAAGCAAACTGGATTTAAGCCCCCAAAATCACCCGAATGGTTTTAGTCTGTTGCAGCCAGTGTAGCTGTATAACTGGTTAACCTGTATTGCAGGCAGCATTACAAATGATCCCCTGTGTAGATGAAGTCCCTATCGTGCACAGAATTAAAGCTTAATATTACAAACGTTTCCCTGTGAAGATGAAGTCCCTATCCTGCACAGAATTAAAGCTTAAATTTGCTCTGCTCTCGTGGATTCCAAGTGCCTTAATATATTAGTGCACTGCTCTCAACATCAATACCATGTCATCATCCTCGATCGCTATGCATATCTTCGGTGACAGTCCTCATAGTTTAACATAAAGTACTGTTATTTATGAATAAATCACCACGCACTAAGAGATTCCATGGTAATATAGCTATTACATTAGGTAGGTATATATATTCTTGTTCATAACTTAATCAGAAAACAAATTTCCAACAGTGGGTAGGAGTTTTCATGAGAGATCTGACATGCCACGTTAAAGGACATGCCATCTTGGTGCTTCCTCCACCAGGAATTAAATGTGGAGTGAAGTATGCTTCAACATTTTTGCTGCCATACATCAGAAAACATAACTTCTAGCCAATAAGCTACGGAAAGACATGCACAATGCTTCCTAATGCAAATGTTAAGCCATAAATTATATTTGATTAAAAGGTCATTGATATCTGCTTGTCAATACTGTTGTTGTTAGTACTATATAATTAAGCATGAGAGGAAGTTGACACGGTGTGGAAAGAGAAGCAACTTTTGATAGTTGGATGTGCCTTTCAAATCAGTGCATTTGTGGACTGCATGCATGCGTTAGGAGATAAGTGTTCCTTCCATTCAAGTGAAATAAGCACACGCCAATTAAAAGCCTTGCTTAATTCCTTAAACCGTGATTTACAAGTTTTATAAATAGGGAAAACTTGAATAGTCCAAGTCATGACCTAATTTAGATGATGTTTTAAAATTCAAGATATATAAATAAAATATTATTTAGTACTTGAGATAGTGGTTAATTAATATATTCATGTATTTGGATTTCTTCTTCTTAATCTAAAGAACTCCAGGTTTATAATAGAAGTTTTGATTACTTATAAAAACAGCTTCAATCGGAGAGACTCAAAGACTCTCCGATGATAAAGTTAATATCTTTAGGAGAAATGTGTTAAATAACTTAAAAGAGCTTTAAATTTCATGAACAAAGATATTTATTCTTCAGTTTTAAGTTTGTTAATGCTATGAAATCTAAGTATTTTTATTTTAAGATATGAGAAGTTGTGAATCTCTTATCTAGATGGTTCAGGGGGTATTTATACCTTCTAAATCTTGTCATTTTCATAAACAAATAAAAAAGAGTTGAAAAGTCCTCTACTTTCGACGATATTAATTAGAAGTAAATATCTCTTATATATCATTAATAAAATAATAAGTATGGTATGCTCTTTAAGAGACTTTATTACACCTATAAGCATAGGGAAATCATTATCTTAGTGTGAACAATTATTTTAGATGGAGAGACATTATGGTTTATTATGTCTTTAACACTTATATTATAGAGGATCGTCTATGATCAAGTATAAAGCTTTAGAATTTGATAATATTTAAGTTGTTTGTGTCTGACATGTTTGCTAGACTCATGTTACCTTGGATTTGAATGGCTATCAAGTTCAAGTATCCTGGGTTTAGTATGTTTGTCAGACCCATATTATCTTAAACTTGACTAGTTATTAAGTCCAAGTATCTCAAGTCTGGTATATTTGTCAGACCAACTTTACTTTGAACTTGATGGACTACTAAGTTCAAGTGTCTTGGATCTAGCATGTTTGTCAGACCCACGTTACCTTAAACTTGGTTGACTGTCAAGTGTCATGGACTTGACGGATTGCCAAATCCAAGTGCCTTAGATCTAGCATGTTGATCAGTCCTACGTTACCTTGGACCTGACGGACTATCAAATCCAAATACCTTGGATGTGGTATATTTGCCGAACCCATGCTATCTTGAACTTGACTGATTATCGTGTCTAAATATCTTGAATTCGCATAAGCATTTGATTTAATAAAAATCTTAACAAAAAGTTAATTCATTTGGATATGCTGCAGTATTTAACAAATGGTAATTAACAGCTGCAACTTATTTGCATTTTCAAAAGGCATGTCAAGACCACTTGCTGTGCTTGTCCTATTCCACCTTACAAATGATAGGATATACTAGAGTTTCTAGATTCATATTGGACTCTCCACTTTGGCTGAAAGCCACTAATTAAAAGAAGGTTTCACAGCAAGCTCATGAGAATTATGAATCTCTTTCGTACGCACGCACGCACGCGTGTCCTGTTGAATGTACGTAGGAGATTGAGAAGCTGTAATATTCTCCAGTAGATCAAAAAGGGAAAAACTCAGGGCTTTGGCTATGCGTTCTACAGATCGTAGAAAGCCTGCTTATGGAATAAGAGAAGACCTAATATAATAGTCTGATGATTATACCTAATTTTTCTATGAAATCTAGTTATCTAGATGTGAATTGTAAGCAATTCGGTCATGTAGAGAGGGGCAGAGATACATTCGTCGTTGTTCCTTTCTGAAAAGCAGAAGCATTAACAGGTCATTTCCCCCTCAAGTGGATAAAATAAGTGAAACATGACACTCTCTGCGCAGAAACAAGTTGACTACACTACTATTCTGGACTTGAAAATGCATGCAGATGTTTGTCTAGTATAAGATTAATACTTTACCATGCATATCGTCGGAAACAAATTTTGACTCCTCTGCTAAGTTCTATTTTCAAAACAAATAACCATACTTTTCGTGTCGATCTTACAAGAAAACGTACAAATACTGGGATAGAGCATAGGGCGTTGCCTTCACAAAATAGTAAAGTAGCATAGGACCACAATGGCAATCGCTAAATTAGGATAGTCTAAGATCCCACATCAGAAATATCTGTATATATAAAAATAATTTATCTTATGATGCTGGCGCTGAGTCCTAATTTTCTTATCTATAGGAGACAGACCTGAGAGGAGTCTGATCAAAGATCCACTTAGAAGAAACATTGGACTGTAGAACACATAAAATTTGAGCTTCCTATTATCCAAATCATCATCGCATGGCGTTCGACTTTTCATTTCTGGGACACAAATGTCAACCGATATATCCTAAAATTTTGTTTAGGTCACAAGAATCCCAAGTCTCCCTCTATAGCAGAAATGGCTTGATGAAGAAATAAAGGATGAGGTTAAGGACCTGATTTTGTCAATAATATAATAAATAAAGTTCTTTACATTAAAGTGAACACATGTAAGAGAGAGAGAGATTTTTCTACTATCACAACTTTACCTACCAAAAAAGAATTAAAAATGATCCTCTAGAATTCCCATGTCAGTGGAGTTTTTTTTTTCTGTTTTGTTTTATAAACAAATTCAGTGCAAAGTAACAAATGCCTTCTTTATATACACACTCACACACTTCAATAGTCAGCAACATTTTCATCCGATCCAAGCATCACCTTCCAATTCCACGGAAATAGGGTGCTTTGCAACTAGCTCATTTCCTGGTCTCTACTGCAGAATTCCCTAGTATCACCTATCTTGTCTATCTCAATCTCATTCCAAGGTATCCCATCATTTACTAGGGATACAAGTGAAGTGTAAAATATGGCTCATCAGGAGAAGGCAACAAGTGAAGTGGAGTGGAGAATAACTTTGGGAGATGGGTCATCAAAGAGTTTGGTCCCAGATGCAGGGCCTGTCAGCAGAATATGGATAGGGCTAAAGGGTTTGATAGCAGGGTTGGTTTTGAAAGTATGGAAGTTTTTAAAGAGAGCATGGGATATAGGGGTAGATGACCCTAGAAAAGTGATCCATTGTCTAAAAGTAGGAATGGCACTCACTGTTGTCTCACTCTTTTACTTCATGAGACCTCTGTATAAAGGTGTGGGTGGAAATGCTATGTGGGCTATAATGACAGTTGTGGTAGTCTTTGAAAATACTGTAGGTAAGTACTCCAAATTTGAAACATTGAATCATCAATGTCCAAATTTCTGTAATATATCATCATTCATGGTCATTGGCCCACCCTACTATTTGATGGTCAAGCATTGAAAGAAAACAAAGAAGTAGTTCTTTTTGTATGAATTCTGCAATATTCCTTGAGCTAGTGACCTAAAAGGCTAGGCCATTTTACATTAATCTTTGGATTTAACCTGATTATTATTCTGCAGGTGCAACGATATGCAAAAGTTTGAATAGAGTGTTTGGAACAACTCTTGCTGGCTTTCTTGCCTTTGGTGTCCATTGGGTGGCTAGTCAGTCAGGACAGGAATTTGAGCCCTTAATCACTGGAGCTTCAGTTTTCTTGTTAGGTGTGCATCGATGAACTAACATTTTATTACAAGTTAGTTTACAAAATGAAAACAAAGACAACTAGCTAATCAAGTGTTAAATATCTTCTCTTCAGCTTCTACTGCAACCTTCTCTAGATTTATTCCCTCAGTGAAAGCTCGGTTTGATTATGGTGCCATGATCTTTATCCTCACTTTCAGTCTTGTCACTGTGTCTGGTTATCGAGTGGATAAATTGTTTGATATGGCTCATCAAAGAATATCTACCATTATCATCGGAACTTCTTTATGCATTTTTGTTACCATGTTTATTTGCCCCATCTGGGCTGGGGAGGAGCTGCATATTCTTATCAGCCGCAACATGGACAAACTTGCCAATTCTTTAGATGGTATGTGACTTGCAAGACAGACACTTTAAGATGAGTATTTTCCAGTTTCACAATAATTTATCAAATCCACCACATTTCAGGTTGTGTAGATGAGCATTTCAATTACAATGGTGAACTTAAAGACAGCGATAAACAACCTGACAAGAAATTGCTTGGTTACAAATGTGTGCTCAGTTCCAAGGCCACAGAGGAATCCATGGTATGCACAGGACTTGCCAAAAAAAAAAAAAAATAGATCAAACATAAAATTTCTCAGAATATTTGACTGAAGCTGTGGATAACACTGTTTTCCTTACAGGCCACATTTGCTAGATGGGAGCCTGCGCATGGCCGCTTCAACTTCAAACATCCATGGCAACAATACCTTAAAATTGGTGCATCAATGCGCAGCTGCGCTTACTGTGTTGAGGCTCTTAACAGGTGCATTGATTCAGAAAATCAGGTAACAAATTTTCCCACACTCTTCCTTGATACTTATTAAGCCAATATTTTTTTCCCCTGACAGATTCCCCCCCGTACTTCAATGTCTGAAAACAGGCCTCTGAATTCACAAAGAAGCATCTGAGCAATATTTGCCTGAAAGTGAGCTCCAACTCTTCCAGTGTTATGAAAGAGGTAGCAAAAACTATCAAGACAATGAAAAGATCACCCTCCATAGATTTCTTAGTTGAAGAAATGAGGAGTACAGTGCAAGATCTGCAAAATGAATTAAATTTTCTTCCTAAATTGCTGAGTCCACCAGAAGTATTACATCCTGAAAGCAAGGAAACAGAAGAAACAACCTCCACAACCCATCTCCTGGTAGTTATTCCAGTGGTAACTTTTGCTTCGTTGATGATAGAAATCTCTTCAAGGATCCAAGCTATTGTAGAAACGGTGGAAGAACTAGCTGAGTTAGCTGAATTCAAGGGTGAAGTTCAGGACAAGGACAAACAAAATCAACCGAATACTAATAGAATTGTAGCAAGTCAACTAAATGATGATCAGCAAACTTTGAAGGCTCTTGAAAGGGTCTGATTTTCCATATCAGTATCAGTGGAAAAGGAAACATTTCGACCGGATGGATGCAGTGTAATAAAAAAAAAAGATCAATGTAGCAATGCACATAAACTTATAAAAGCTAGTCAGCTCACAGGACTACTTTAATTCTAGTTACCAGGTTAACGTCAACCATGCAAATTGGAATTCATCTGTTAACTTGTATTCTTCAAAATAAATTACTCAGACCACCTTGTGATTGTATATTTTTGTCGGAAACTTTCTTATTCATGCGAAAATCTATGGCTTTTTTTACCGCCAAAAATAATAGAGATGGGTCAACTTCAGCATCACGTTGGCCCATTTATTATTGGGCTCAGGCCCATTTATTGTCAATTTCAAATTAACCGCCAAATAAGTTAAGCCCAGAGACCCAAAACTCTCTCTTTTACAAAAGAATTCTAAATCCAGGACTTTTCAAGGGTTTTCGAAACCGCCATTAAAATCGACTCTCTCTCCTCACAGTAACAGTCGACCTCTCCCTCTCTCTGGATTTTGTTTTGATTTCGTGTTCGTGATTATAATTAAAATGGCAGACACGGCTCTTATCTCGGAGAAACCTTCAAATGCTTCCCCTCTCGATCCTCCTTCTCGCTTCATCTGCCACGTGTATGTCCTTGATTTCTTCTTCAATTACCGCCATTAAGATGTTGTTCGTAATCTAACTTAATTTTCAAATTGAGTCGGTGCCAGAAGTAATTTTCACACTAAACCTGTCCCCGGTGCAATTCTCGCCACTGCTCTCTTCCCTGCTATAAGGTAAATAAAAAGGTGCTTTTTTTTATTTTTAATGATTGGTTTTGTGATAATTTATTTGTTTTTTTTTGTCATTGATTTTAGTTTTGTTACGGTGTGAGCAGTCGCATGGTGAGAGATGTACAGAGTCGTTTATGAGAGAAAACGTGATGGAAGAGGAAACGAAGCGGAAAATGCTTGATATTTTGAAAAGGTTTCATTCCGAGGAGCAAGAAGGAATGGATGATAGCATGGACGACGATGATCTTGAGGATGGTAACAATTTTTTATTTATTTAATGCAAAGTCTTGATGAGAATTGTCTTGGTGGAGAAACAATTTCAGTTTGTTAGTTTTGGAATTGTGAAAGTTTATTGGTGAATGATGGTAATTTTTGGTCTGATGATTAGCTAAGGAATGGGATTCGTAAAGCTATAATTTGTTGAAGTTTTAGAATGATAATATGGTTATAATTCTATCCCTGTTCATGTTTCCGTTTAATTTTATGGAAATGTAAAGCTAGTGAGATTTTTGTGGCTTTCAACTGTTAGAAGGGCTAGTTTTTTAGTTTCTTTCTCCCTACTTTTTTCTTCTTTCGTTGAGGAGGGTACACAAAACAAGCTCTTTCTTTCTTTCCTTCTCTCTCTCTCTTCCCCCCTCCTCATTATAGTGTAGAATAACTGTCCTCTAACATGGATTTTCTGGGCTGTCATGCACTTGTGTTTCAGTAAAATAGAAATGTGAACTCTTGAGAATAGGTTTGTACATAATTAGTGCACTGATTTGACATGTTATAAATACCTAACTTTCCAATTGCAATATAAGGGATTTTACCTGATTTTTCTCTTATTTTATTTGTATATAGATTCTGTTCTTTCTGGGGAGACTGTTCAGAAGGTGTTATCTGGTATGTTTTTGTGTTCTTTCTTTTTTAAGTTATGGCATCTAATTGATTCTTCTTTTCTTATCATTCAGTACTTCTGATATTTTGATTTCCTTTTTAACCGATTTTTCTAACTCCTTGGGTTGGAGTTAGAGTACTATTTAACCTGTGTGCTCTGATGCTTTCACCCAGGAAGCTGACAGAATTCATATATTGTTCTTCATTGCAGGTGGTCCAATCAATTTTGATGATTTATCGGCAGAAGAGAAGAAACATTTCCAAAGAGCTGTGGCATCTGGAGAACTCAGCAAGCTGGTCGAGCCATGGGATCCATGGTGGTTGAAGTCTTCTGCTAGAACTATCTCTCTTAGCAAGGAAGGAACCAGACTTGTTCAGCCACTTACCAAAGAGGAAGCATCATCATCACATGATGGTGCAGGGTACCAACCTAGTGAGATTCTTCCTGTCCCTGATACCTCCTGTCAGGAAACTTGTTTCTAGAGAGCCATCACCCTTCTTAGCCTATCACTTGGGTGACATTATATATAGCTACTGCTTCACACAACGCCTCTACAATGGAGATTGGCAATCAGATGCCATAGGGTCAGAAACAGCGGTATTGAGTGTCTCCTCTGTCTTAGGTCAAGCTGGGCAGCCAGAAACCGTGCTGGAAGCTCTTTCATATTGTTTGGAGCGAACTTGCTCTCCTGAGTATAGACACATGGGTAGACTGCAATTTGGACTGGGTCTCGTCGATGATGTAATACACGTGATGTCACCTGGTGGCCATGCTTTAATCTGCTTGCTCAGTGATCTACAGAAGATGGTTCAGGCTGGAGAAAAGGAGCTGAAAGCTGAGGAAACGAGAAAGGCAGAGTCAGAAATCCGGAGTAAGCTGAAACTTGCCGAGAGGAAGGTCTATTTCATAATGTGTTGGGTGCATGAGCAGCCAGGGGAAGCCTGGTCCTCGTTAGCCGCCATCGTAAGGGCAGAAAAAAGCTCAGGCATGGATTATAGAGGAGGTAAAAATCTTCCAGCAGCAAAAAAATAAAACAGAATCTGGGGGAAAGGTTTTTTTTTAACTTTTTATTAATTTTTTAATGTTTTTTCTAAAAAAATTTAATATGTTAATATTAAAAATAAATAAATAAACATACCCGCCATCATCTTCTAACCCTTCTAATGTTTTTTGTTTTTTCGCCATTCCCTCATTGCACTGAACACAAGACGACACTGCAGCCTTGTGCGATTCAGTGGAGTATGTTTTGAATTTAGTAGGTTGATAAAATGAGTTCTACAATTTTACAAGCCATTTTGCATTTTATTTGATAGTTAACGGATCTATTTCTTTTTGGAAAATAACAGAGGGATCTATTTCGGTTTACAAATGTGAAAGTAACTATATGAATACATATGGCATGATAATATTAAACAGATGGACTTTATATATATATATGTGTGTGTGTGTGTGTGTGGATTTATTTTTGTTTGTTCAAGTATGCACAAATTGATCCTATAAATAAAATAAAATAAAATAATGGAGTTTTTTTGAAGAAAATAAAAAAAAATTAGTTAATATATTTTCTATTATATCTGCATCGAAATATTATCTCCAATGTAACATTCGACGAAGAGGATCTTTTTTTTTTCAAGAAAAAAATAAAAGTAAATTAATTTGGTCTTGAATATAGTATAAGATTATGATGCTAATTTAACTCTCTTTTTCTAAAAGCACGAATTTGGGAGCGGAATTACATGGTTATTGCAGGGCATAATAAGCAGGGCCTTTTGACTTTAATTTGCAAAAGTTGACATATGAAACCATATAAGTGGTGGCCCAGTGGTAAGAGCATGAGACCAAGAGGTTTGCTTCCTCTGTGGTCTCAGGTTCGAGCCATGTGGTTGCTCATATGATGGCCACTGGAGACTTACATGGTCATTAACTTCAGGGCCCGTGGGATTAGTCGAGGTACGCGCAAACTGGCCCGGACACCCACGTTAAACTAAAAAAAAAAAAGTTGACATATGAATTTTGATTTAAGTAATAATTGAAAAGTTATTTTTTATAAGCAATTTATTAAAAAAAAAAATGTGTTGTAACAATTATCGATGCAATTAAAAAACTTGGGATTTTTTTGGTAACTTTTTTTTTTTTAATTTGATCATTGATATTATATTGATTTAGGGTTAAATTTTATGATTTGTTTCAGTTGGCTTTGCATTGGTCTTTGTTATGTTGAGAAACAAATTCAATACTAGATTGATGTTTGATTTGACAAAATCAAGGTCAATTTTATTGATTTTTTTTAATTGAGTTATTCCAGGTTATTTTTTTTGTAACTTAACTCTTTTTTTTCCAATTGAATCCTTTTATATTTTGTTAATTTAGGGTTGAGTTTAATGATTTATTCTGGTTGTTTTGGCATGGGGTTCTCATAATATCAGAAAGCAAATCTAATGCTCAGCTGATACTTGATATGAAAAAATTAAATTTGGTTTTGTTTTTTTTTTCTCAATTGAATTCTATTGTGATCAATTTAATGAGTTATTGGTAAAATTTGTAATAGAAAAATAAAATTAAAAAAAGGACCAAGATGGAAAAGGTAGGAAATTATATCGTCAATCTAAAATTCACTCAAAAAATCATTTAAGTTTAAAAATTTATTTTATTGATTTTTCGGTTACTAAGTTAGAAGTCACCGATAAGAGAATCTAACTAAAAATGATAAAAAAAAAAAAAAAAAGAGAAATAATGGTGTGTGTGTTTGTGTATATATATATATATAAAAAAAACAGAAACTATTTAATTAAGTAATTTATTCTATGATAACAAATGGTCTCTATGAACACACACAAATGTTTAAAGAGAAAAGATTGATGGCATTCTTGTAAGTTTGAAGACAACCACGCCCATAATGGTAATAATAATCCAAAAACTATATGAATATAATCAATCGAACGCATGATAATCTTCCAACTCTATCGTCACTGATCACCATATTCCTGCTTCCCTCCACTCCCATTGTTTTCCCCCAAAATCAACCAAAACTTCCTTAAAAAAACCCTAATAACACAAATCGGAGATTCAATAATGGTTGATGTAGCAGATAAATTAGCCTGTTTTCGAGCAATTACAGGCCTTGAAGATTCCGATTTATGCACCGAAATCCTCCAAGCCCATAATTGGGACCTCGAACTTGCCATCTCCTCTTTCACCTCCAACCACTCCGATAATCACCCCTTTTCTTCCTCTTACACCGCCACCGACACCACTGCCACCGCCGTCGACCCCTCAAATGCGACCATTCACCGCTCCGATTCCACCTCCATCGTTCCCGCGGGCGCCCCTCCTCCTGGTTTGGCCTGGAAAATTGTTACTTTACCTATATCAGTCATTTCTGGTAGTTTAGGGTTAATTTCTGGTGCAGTGGGGTTTGGATTATGGGCTGCTGGTGGTGTCTTGTCGTATTCGTTAGGTTTTATTGGGTTGGGATCGAATTCTGGCCGCGGTGGGGATTCGTCGGCCCAATTGGTAACTGTTTCTGCTGCGTCTAGAGAAGCGATGGAGTTTGTTGCTCAATTTGAGAGGGATTATGGTTCTGGTTCTTCTACTAGGCCGAATTTTGTCAGTGAAGGGTTTATGGATGCGTTGACGAGGTCGAGGAATACTTTTAAGTTGTTGTTTGTGTATTTGCATTCGCCGGATCATCTTGATACGCCCGCGTTTTGTGAGGGGACATTGTGTTCGGAGGTTCTTAGTGCTTTTGTTAATGAGAATTTTGTTGCGTGGGGTGGGAGTATTAGAGGGAGTGAAGGGTTTAAGATGAGTAATAGTTTGAAGGCTTCGAGGTTTCCATTTTGTGCTGTTGTTATGTCTTCTACGAATCAGAGGATTGTGTTGCTTCAACACGTAATTCTTTTCTTTTTTGTTTGTGTGGTGATTTAATTTGTGACGTTGAATGATTTCGATGAGTTATATGTGCTTTTATTTTGACTATGATTGTGGTTGAATTGATTGTTGAATGAGGATAATTAGATTTGCTTAGGCGAATGCTACTAGTGAAGTAGATAGTGTTGTGTGTTGGAGGGAAGAGGGAAGAGGGGATTCTAAGCATTTTATGTATTTTTTACTTGGGATTTTATTGATAGTTAGAAATTCATTTCAAGTTTCGCTCTAAGAAAAGCCTGTTTTTGTAGATAGTACCTTGTTCCAACTTTGCACTAGAAAGTTCTAAAGGTAATTGAATTTGGCGTTGGTCCATTGGAGTAGTGATTTCTTTTTTCCCAGATATGTTTACTGCAATGGAACCCTGATATTATGCAATAGGATTGGTTTATTTCTTCTGCATAGCTTCTTGGGAACTTGGTATTGTTGGCTTTGCAGTGTCCTACTTTCTTGTTTGATATTCTACTTGTAGATTTCATTTTGTAATTTCATTGTGATGGTAGGTCCTTGTGCATCTTTTCACAAAAGTTCTTGTTGCCATGGGGTGCAATTAATGCACTCTCCACCTCCAGTGTTGTGCTTTCCCTGCACATGTTGCAATTGCATGGGTTTATCCTACCCTTCTATATATGAATGTTCCTGCCTCTTTTTCATTACAACTGGCTCAATTTTTCCCACAGAATTCTCTGGTTTAGTTGTAGAGCTTTTAATTACTTCTTGTTCGTCATCTGTGTCAACCACTGAAACATTTGCTGAATATTTAGGTATCCCAATTCATAAGTTGGCTGGATTTTAGTTTGACAGTTTATGGGTCTTAAATAGACCCAACATGTTTGATTGTGTGGTTGCCTATTAGTTTTATGATGACAATTATGCTGCATCTTTCTCTTGATATATAGGTTGAGGGTCCGAAATCTCCTGAAGAAATGCTCGTGATACTACAGAGAGTTCTTGAACAAAGTGCCCCTGTTCTTGTGACAGCAAGACTTGAAGCAGAAGAGAGAACAACCAACATGCGTTTGAGGGAGGAGCAAGATGCTGCATACAGAGCGGCACTTGAAGCTGATCAGGTAAGTGTTTTTAATATATATATATAACTTGAGCAGTTAGTTTATATTGTGTTACAGTTGGTCAGATGCGACTTTTTCCGTTCTTTTTTTCCTTGATCCTTTTTTTTCTTTTTTCTTTTTTCTTTCTCTCTTTTTTTTGTGTGGTGATGATGATTTTCTACTTGCCCTTGTATTTATATTCTTTTATGCACAGGCCAGAGAACGACAACAGAGAGAAGAACAAGAACGTCTAGAAAGGGAAGCTGCTGAGGCAGAGAGAAAGCGCAGGGAGGAAGAAGAGGCTCGGGATAGAGCAGCAAGTGAGGCTGCTGAAAACGAGGCTGCTCTGGCAAGAATGCGGCAAGAGAAAGCCCTTTCACTTGGTGCCGAACCTGAAAAAGGACCTGATGTCACACAAGTAAAGTCTCTCTCTGTTTTATTGATCACTTTTTTTTATGATGCTGTTATCTATAATCTTTTCAATGTTTAGGAGTTCAGGATGATCACTTATTTTTATATATTACAAGTAATAGTGCTTGTTCTGACCTGGTCTTAGTTTTGCGAGTTTTTTTTTTATTTTATTTAATGTGGTATAAGCCATTTAGCTTTGGATCTATCAAATATGACTTTCTAATCCTCATAGTGTCTTTATGCTAGTTGGCATGCAAATCTTTTGGATCTAGTCCATGACTTTCAATGTACCTTTATTAATCAGGTTTTGGTTCGATTCCCAACTGGAGAACGCAAAGAGAGGAGGTTCCACTGTGCAGCCACTATCCAGTCTCTATATGATTATGTTGATTCTTTGGGTTCCTTAAATGTCGAGAATTACAGTCTTGTCTCGAACTTTCCCCGAGTTGTCTATGGTACAGATAAGGTCTCTCTATCTCTGAAAGAAGCAGGTTTGCACCCTCAAGCCAGCCTTTTTGTGGAGCTGAACTAGAGCAGTGTGATGCCAAGTAGTGTTGACAATCAAGAGCAGCCCAAGGCAGGACCCTCAAGTAGGATACTTTGTTGTGTTTCCCTTTCAAATTCAACTTGATCGGCAATGATAGGCTGACAAGATACCTTGATCTCTATTTGATGTTCCGTTTTCCTTCAATTGCTATTTTCAATCAAAAAAATGGAGTCGAGGTGGAAAGTAGGATTGAAATAATGATATTGATTTTGCACATATATCAATCTGAAAAACCCTAGTAGGTTACCGTTATTGATAGCCAAGAGTGGATTGAATTCTGTTGATTACCAATTTCACTCAACTGCTTTGTCATGTGCTGTTGATGGAATGTAAGGCTTGTGAAATGCATGCTGTATTACCTGAGCAAACTTGTTTCAGTAACTGGTTTCAATTGCAAACGGAGAGCGCTGTTTTCATGCTCGAAACTACTGAGTGCGCTAGATTATGGAAGCATATTTGACGAGGGACAATTAGAAAATTGAAGAAAAAAAAGTAGAGGGGGGAGAAAAATAAAGCCAAGAAAAGAAGAAAAGGTGATGAAGAGGGGAGAGAAAAAAACTGAAGAGGGGAGAGAAATTAGGAGAGGAAAACAAAAAAAAATTAAATGCATTGCCCTATTTATATATATATCAACTTGTAATTCTCAGTTGGTTCAAACAAGCTAACATCATGAGACATTTAAAGAAGATTTACAAGCTTGTAACTATAAATAATATATAACTAAGGAAACAAATTTTATTTAAAACTTAAATAGATATAGTTTGGACATAACTTAGTAAATTATAATTATTTTTATTTTTAACTTTTGTGTCATGTGTAAGGGTTAAGAGATTACTAGAGAGTTCAATATGTTGCTCAAAACCAATTATATGCATAACCTAAAAAATCATGTAATTTAGAATGACTAATATTATAAAACTTTTTTAATACCGTATTTAATTCTTCAAACAATTTTATTTAAATAATTTTTTATTAAATGCTTTGCTTCACTAACATAACTCTAATAATGTCCAACTTTATAAAGAACACAATGAAATATTTAGGATTTTGGTCGTATTGCATTTAATGGTGCCATTAAACCCCAGGTGATTAAAGAAGATATGAATAAATAAAAAAGACTATAGCTATGAAATGTATGAATCCAATTATATGGATTTAAATGAAGAGAATGTAAAAGAAAAGAGACTTAATAGTACAATGAGTTCGTGTAAGTGTGTTTGGTTGATTAATAATTTATGTTCAATGTAAGATGATATAAAGGGAAGGTATCCTGAAGTCATTTTTGTTTATGTTTTGATAGAAACCAACCATGTGGCTCTGACTCCTTGACTAAAAACAGATGAACCATACCTTTGCTCCTGTTCACTGTTTTTTTTATTATTATTAACATGGTTGTCTGGACCAGCTTGCGTGCACCTCAACTAATCTTACGGGTTCTGAAGTTAACGATCATGTAAGCTTCTAGTGATCATCATATAGCAACCACATGACTCGAACTTGAAATCACTAGAGGAACAAATTCTTTAATACCAAATTTTTATTCTTAAACCACCTATTAGATAGTTTGTTCTGTTCACTGTTGATGGCCAGGAAAGTGGTTGTTTCATAAACAAAATAAAAATTAAAAAAATTATAATTATTGCATTTGTATTGCAGATATGAACATTGATTAAAGTACAACACTCGTCTGCTTATAACTTGATTTTATAACGGGATATCCTTTTAAGTAAAATCATCTCGCATCGAGTCTTCGTTTCGCGCGCGCGCACACTTTGATAGTTTCGGAAATTGACACCAACCTGTCCTTCCCATTTTTTTATTTTTTTTTGTTGATGTGGCACCTAGTTTGCCAAATACATTATTTTTCTTCTATTTGCAAAAACAAAGAACCTTTTCTTTTGAATAATTATACTATACATTCTATAAAAAATTCTTTATGGTGCTTCATTATTTATATAAATGGTTAATCAGTTTTTTCTTATTTTCATTATTGAAATTATGGTAAAAATATTAAATCAAAAGAAAGGAGACTAGACTATAAAATACGAAGAACAATAAGTATGTTTTAGAATTTTCATCAATATATGTTTTGATTCACAAGTTCATTTTATTCGTTTTGGGTCCCTGCTTAAGAGAGAGACTTACCTGAAAACTGTGTTAAAGAAAAAAGATGATTAGTTGCTGTGATTATGACCACAAAAGTGATCAAGTTTAGTGTTCAAATGTTCCATTTGACTATAAAATTTGAATATTGCTAGTTATTGGCAATCAAATTGCTCGAAAAAACAGATTTAGGGGTCCCGGGTTAATTTTTTAACCTGTTTTTATGGCAACTTTAAAGACACAAGTAAATTTATTGAGTTGTACATGTTGTTTTTCATGTATTTTTAAAGTGATAAATTGGTTGAAAAATGAGTTGTTTGGTCTAAAGAACTAAATGAAAGTTTTTTCCTAGTTTTCACTCACTTGAGCTGTGAAAACTAGGCAAGTGAATGACGTGTCATTCATTTTATTTTATTTTATTTTTTTAAAAAAATATGGAGAACATGCGTCCACCCCCTTAAAAACCAAGGCCATGCAGGTGAGCTTGACCTCTAGCTCTGCACGTGCCTAACCTGCTACTAAAAGACTTGTTGGGCCTGACCTTTTTATATTTTTTTTTCTTTGCAAAGAAAAAAACCAATTACCAATTCACTTAACATGTTCTTACATGATATTTTAAATTTTTATTTAATTTAATAATTTTTTCAATTATTACATGTCTAATATGAAAATAATGATACTAATAATAAATTATTCATGAAAATTCGATCAAAATTGTTTTTCTTAATCGTTAAATAGATTTTGAACATGATTTTAACACATTTATAATTTTTTAGCTTTTTATCACACATAAAATATAGAATAATATTTTTTTTAATTTTCTTTAACAATCATAAATATTTTTTTAACAAAAACATTGATTCCAGTTTAAAACTTTGCACTCATCAAGATAAAAAAAAAAAAAAAACATGTTAATTGTGGACTTGATAAATACATGTTTTGTGATTATTTAAAATGAGTTATATTAAAAAAAAAAACTATTGTTCTAAAATTAGATAAAAAAAAATTGAAATGCTACTTCGTACATGGGATTAGTTATCTTAACACGCGTATTTATCTCAGCTTCAAATTTAATATTTGGCTCAGATCAATAAATTTATTATTATTTAATAATATAGATAACTCTCAATTTATTCTATTTAAATATGTATAAAAATTCTTTTTTATATTTTAAAAGATTTCAACAAGCACGTGCAAACTAGTAAAAATGGAAAGCAAGCGAGAATCTTGAATATTCAAGGAACAGCCGGTTTTTTTGAATTTCATTATTGGTAATTGAATGTAATTTAAGATTACACGACATCAAGGGATCGATTGGATATAACGTTTTAGTTTTCGTGGTTCAAATCTCACTACCTTGCTCGGGACAAGATTATTGACGAGATAATTTTTCTTTTTTTATACGGGAAATGCTTATTATTTTAAGTTATAATATTAGAAATGTGATCTCGGTTGTTTTTAAAAGAATTTTTCATTTAAAAATATATCAACATAATATTTTTTTATTTTTTAAAAATTATTTTTCACATTAGCGTATCAAAATGATTAGAAAACACTAAAAATTTATTAATTTAAAATAAATAAAAAAATAAAAATATTTTTTAAAATGATTAGAAAATTTATTAATTTAAAATAAATAAAAAATAAAAATATTTTAAATATTTTAAAAATATTTTTAAAACATAAAAATAAATATGCGGCTATACTTTAACAAAGACAACTAGCACAAAAGAAATTACTGGAAAGAGGCCAGCCTGTCCTCTCTTATCCTCACCTCCAGGCTCCATCCTTCTCTGATTTTTTTCTTCTTTTCTAAATAGAAAGATCAAAAGATCAAGCCTTAAATTAGTCCTCAAACTATAGATTATTTGACTAAGTCCCCCTACCACTTATTTTCTAAGTTCAGTCCTCTATCTATATAAATTTCCTCAATAGGGCCCTTCTGTTAGAATAATTGAAAACAATCATTAGATTTTGCACTTGTTTTCAAACTGTCCAACACAAATCACCACCACCACCCCACCCTGTACAAGTTCGAGCCTAAGGCTTTTGGAGAAATAGTATAGTATAAAACACTTGAATAGTAGGTGTAATATTTAATCCTTGATCATTGTAATAGAAGAAGAAAGGTAGATCGATGAAGGACTAAATTGATAAAATCAGCAGTAAAGATTCCATACAAATACTATGCATAATTAAGGGACTAATTGGAGGCTTGCCCAAAATTCCTCGTGAATTCAAACGCCTTAATCCCACGCCCCGTCTATTGGAAGTGTAAATCACGTGCCCCTCTCTCGATAAATTCTCACACAATTTACATTAATTAGGATCGTCTTCTCTAAAGACAAATTAGGGTTTCTTCAAGCTCTAATCGAGGGAGATAATTGAAACACAAAATATGTGTGTAATAGCAATATGGGTGGGTTTAGGTCTTGTATGATGAGGAAATCGATTCGAAATCGCAAGGAATTGGAATCAGAAGAGGAATCGGAGATGTTATTTGTGTTCGAATTCCGATTCCGTTGCCCATTTGACTCTTATTCGATTGCCTGTGAAGCTTTCTCTGAAAAACTGTTTCTTCTCCTCAATTCTACTTCTTCCTCTTCGAACCCAATTAAGCTGCTTTGATAGTTTTTTTTGTGCGTGTCGTTTTCGGTGGCTTTTTTGTCGTTTTTGTGGATATGGATTTCGGTTCTTTTAGTGAAGATGGCTGTGGAGAGTTCGCAGAGAAAGATCCGACCGGTCGGTACGTTCGGGTATGGATTCTTGTGATTTTTTTTAGTTTTTCAACTTCAAAAAATAGGGCTTTTTGCAATTTTAATTTATGGTTTTGTTAATTCGATTCCCAAATTAGCTGAATTACTTGTCTTGGCATCGCATTGCATTGCAGCTAAATTGACATGCAAGCAATGATTTTGGCTCGTTAGTTACTGATTTTTATGTTAAACTGGTAAATTTAGCTGTGCCCTGTGAAGTATCAGCGTCTGACGGATTTGAGAATTGTTGAAAAACTGAGTTATTTGCATGTGGTATTCTATATTTATTTCTTTTCGTTTTTACTGCTCCAGTACGATGAAATTCTGGGGAAAGGAGCATTCAAGACTGTGTATGGCTCTTCAATCTATTTCTTCTTAGTTTTTTTTTTCCTCGGTGGTTTTGAAGTTTATATAGAAGAATCCATGTGTTAATTTTTTTTTCGTTGGAATTTTTGTTATGATGGGCAGATACAAGGCATTTGATGAAGTTGATGGAATTGAAGTGGCATGGAATCAAGTGGATATTGAAGATGTCTTGCAGTCATCACAGCAGCTGGAGAGATTGTATTCAGAGGTTCATCTGCTGAAGTCTTTGAAACATGAAAACATCATCAAGTTTTATAACTCCTGGGTGGACGATAAGAATAAGACTATTAACATGATCACAGAGTTACTCACTTCTGGGAACTTGAGGCAGTGAGTTTCATTTGCTATTTCTCATGTTTATGTTCTTTGTTTCATATGTTTTCCAAGTTTGTTTGTGTAATTTGTTGTTATTATGGGATTTAGGTATCGAAAGAAGCACAAGACTGTTGACATGAAAGCCATCAAAAACTGGGCAAGGCAGATCCTTCGAGGTCTACAATATTTACATACTCGCAGTCCTCGTATCATTCATCGCGATTTGAAATGCGACAATATACTTGTTAATGGAAACAATGGAGAAGTTAAGATCGGTGATCTTGGATTGGCAATTGTCATGCAGCAGCCCATTGCACGAAGTGTCATAGGTAATAGCTTCAATTTCTGAACCACTATGCATTGGGACGAACCACTATGCATTGGGACTCTGTGATTCATTTTCTATTCTGCAGGTACACCTGAATTTATGGCTCCGGAGCTTTATGAAGAGGAATACAATGAACTTGTTGACATTTATTCTTTTGGCATGTGCATGTTAGAGATGGTTACTTGTGAATACCCGTACAGTGAATGCAAAAATCCTGCACAGATATACAAGAAGGTCACCTCGGTGAGTTTTAAGACCATTTGCCATGTGATTTACTTTGAATTTACTTGAAAGTGCTCATATTGTCATCGCTCCTAACTTCTATTGCAGGGCATTAAGCCTGCTTCCCTTGGTAAGGTGAATGACCTCCAAGTTAAGGAATTCATAGAGAAGTGTTTAGTTCCAGCATCTGTGAGATTGTCTGCCATAGATCTCTTGAAAGACCCATTCCTAGCAACTGAAAATTCGAAGGAAGTTGTTTCTAGTTTGTCACAGTTACCTAATGTTATTTGCAAACAAGTCCACTTGCCACAATCAGAATCCCATCACATGGACATTGATTGCAAGATGCTTTCATTGGGATCTTGTCCGAAAAGCATCAATGAATCTCCACAGTTTTTAACTCTAGAACTTCGTAGGTTCACTGAGAATAATGAATTCAGATTGAGAGCGGAGAAAAACGATGATAATACAGTTTCGTTGACTTTGCGCATTGCTGATCCATGTGGTGAGCAACTATTCTGTACAAATCAACATCTATTTTTTTTTTTTTAACGGTGGTCTAAATAATGTTGTTTCTGTAACAGGTCGAGCAAGGAATATCCATTTTACATTTTATCTCAATTCAGATACTGCAGTTTCAATAGCTGAGGAGATGGTTGAACAACTTGATTTGTCTTCTGAAGATGTGGCTGTCATTGCTGAGTTGATTGATAGCTTGATAGTGAACCTCGTTCCTTGCTGGAATACTTCATCAAGTGTACGAAATGGCTCTTCTGAACTGGAAAACCATGCAACTTCTGAGACAGGGAAAACACCTGACTTCTCACCGTTGACTAACATTACAGATCACGAGGCTCTACAATCAGTCAATTCAGACATATCTGCTGAATATAATATGGCAATTGCCTCTGATGCCAGTACTAACAAGTCTCTGGGATCTTCTAGTTGCAGTCTTCAATCGAATGTGTATGATTTGGATTTGGAGTGTTGGATGCATGAAGATGGTATACCAGAACATAACAAATCTGCAAGAAATTCCGAGGTCTTCCATATTGATTCATGCTCTGTTATGTCAAGAAATGCAAGCTTGTCTATCATTTGTTCTCTGTCCCTTGCTGACAAAGATGGTTCTGAACTAAAGCTGGAGCTTGATTCAATTGATTCACACTATAATCAGTGTTTCCAAGAACTCATGAAGACGAGGGAGGAAGCCATAGAAAATGCCAAGAGAAGGTGGATTTCAAAGATTTATGTTATGTGATGATTACATACACACCTTTATTTTTATTTTTATTTTTATTTTTGCTTTAGTGGCTGCTTTTCATATTGTGTTTTGATTCATTTTTTGGTAGATCCTATTTTTTCATCTTGGCTGATTGTTGATCTCATTCAATTTAACTTCGATCATTTGTTTGTTTTCTTGTATATAGAGAATTGGGGATCATGTTTTAATTCATTGATTAATGGCATGAGCTCTTTCACTTCTTTGCCTCATTATTTGTCAATAATGTTTAATATTTAATGAACATGAAGTTCATAGGGTAACTGATCTGGATTCTCATGTCCATTAATTAGGCAATAGTTGCCATAACTTGGGTAGCAAATCTGAGGGGAGAATGATGGCTTTTCTCTGGTGAGTAAAAAAGGGTGAGAGAGGAGTAATCAAGGGGTTTGAGGAGTGGAGTGCGTCAACTTTCTATTTGGGATATATCTAATGTTGAGTGATTAAACAGAGTGGAAACGGTTGGGGTAGGAAGTGATTGCTTTAGGAACCCCACTTTAATCAGTTCTACTTTTCTAGCAGAGGAATTGATGAAGATTTTTTAGCTCCATGCTTCTTCTTTTTTTAACTAACCAGGATTCAACGTCAACTAGAGAGAAAATCCTAGAATCCTCTTTGGCATTTTAATTTTTTTTTTTAATGTTACTAATAATTGTCAATCTCATTTTCATGTGATTTAAGCCAGAGCATTAAAGAGAAAATCCGAATAATAATACAAATGGAGGCCCGGTGGATAAAAAAAATGTGAACTTGAATGTTCAATTTTATCTTCTTATTTACTTGATTTCTTACCCGATAATTTTGTTAATCCATCAACTTTTATATTCTCGTTCTGTACCATATTATCTATTTTTACTGCCTTTTATTTATTTAATTATGTTATTCTCTTGTTTATATTTACTTGTATTGTCGCATTTTAAATTTAATGTTTAATATATTATTAATGAATGATTCTATGGCGGAATGTGTAGCCTGGCCGACCCTGAGATTTTTTACTAAACCCAGGCCCTCCGCTTGGCTCCCCTTGCCCAGTGTCAAGCGCATGGCTGCTACCCGTGGGCTCAAACAGGACCTTGTCTTATGGTTTGAAACCAACAAGTATTCCCTTGAAATTGTTTTTTAATCAAAACTGATCTTGATCTCTTTTTTTTTTTTTTTTCTGAATCCTATCATATTTTTATATTATTAATATTTGTGTAAAGATTTTTTATCTATTATTAATATATAAATAAAAAATATTTATTTTTTATTAATATTATCAGGAGTGCACTAGTTTTTAAGTATTAAGTTTGTTTTTGATGTTGTGGTAGTTTTTTAAAGAGTTTTAAAAAAAGTGTTTTCAGTTGTGGTTCTAAAAGAAAATAAATTTAAAAAATATGTATTTTATTAAAACTAATATTCTTGCATGCAAAATAAATAAAAATCATGTTTTCATTAATGAAAAACATTTTATTTTAGCTTCTAAAAAATTAAAATTTAAAACATAATTATATTTGAAGCCCAATGCAAAACGTAGAAATTATTTAGCTAATTAAACGATTTTATCTTTATGATTGAGCAAAAAAATAAAAACTACCATAATATCAAATAATCTCTAACACTAAATTCTTCATAACGATTTTAGAGATCATTCATATTGGGACTGACTGTTATAACTCTTTCTTCTTCTTCTTTTCTCTTTTTGAATCTAAGATGATAGATAGTATGTATAAAAAACAGGAATCTAAACCAATATGGGCAAGCAAAATTTAAGTTGAGAAGCAATACCGAAATATGATGGCTTCCGGTTGTATGATTGCAGTGTTTAAGCCAATTAGCTTCGTAAAGGCGTAACAATTGCTTTTCCGTGAGTCTAAATGCAGGAAAAATGCCTCTGTTTAAGAGGGCAATCGGACTACTAAAAACGAAGTGCTATCTTCTCGCATTTGATAACCTGTTGAGCATGGATGATACAGTGGAATATTCTGTCAGAAGAAGAAGGACAATTATACCAGAACTATTTTTGTTTCTTCCTCAATTATTCACAACTTTGAAAGTCCTTGAAATGCCTTGCAAGTGGAAGTTGCAGCTGCCCAGAACGCATGCATGTGACCACGCATTTTTGCACTCCCCTGCTTCATAACTCAAAAGTTTTCTTGGGCATTCAATCTTGTACTAAAATGAAGTTTTTCTTGCAGACAGGCATTTTGCCAGTTGTGTAAGCATCCAGAAGCATGGCCAACTGTCTACAAATGTGACAATCGTCCTCATTAAATATGAAATCTGGTTACCAGTTAATTTAAAGTCTGCCCCGCTCATAGAGCGACAGCACACATGCCACTGGTAGAGACAACCACTACACGATCACCGGATAACATGTTATTTTCAAGTTAGCATGAGGGCTCACCATGTTTGATTATGCCTTTCGAGAGGCCGGAACAAGAGGCCTGATAAGACAATTGAGAAGATCATTACAAACTTAACTAATAATCCCCATTTTTTATTAAAAGGAAAACATTCAGCTAGGGACAGAGTAAATTTGTTTCGGCATCAGAACATTCTTAGTCATGTTTGATGCGCCTTAGAAACTCCCAAGGTGCTAAAACTTCAACTACATTCACATAACAAACACTAATCATGATAGAGAGAACTATTAACGATTTATTACCAAGACAACGATCTCAAGTAGAATATCCATACATGGAGCACAAGAATGAGTGTTGAGGAACATCACGTCAATATTTGCAATTCATGAGGTTTTCCTGCACAAGATGCACATGCAATAGCACCCACAATTTCATCCACTTACAACAACATTGGGAAAGACGAGGGGGGGAAAAGCTGCACAATTGCTACCAGTTTTCTTTGACTATTTTTGACTTCTCAAGTATGAACTTCCCTTCCTTGTATTTTTGTGTTTCCTCATAAGCTCGTTCATATTTCCAACCAAGCACTTCACGGCAGTCGGAGCAAGAGACATCAGCAACTGTGTGGAGGCCAGTCATTAGATGCCTATCCTCCTTCGGCCCCACCATAACATTCATCGCATGAGAGAACAGAAAGGCTCGACCATGTCTTCCCTGCAATAGAGTGTAAGAATCTATCAGATGCAGGAACAAAAAAAGAGTTGATGAAGGTCAAATTATACAATAATGGCAGAACAATATCAACCGGATGCTTTAAGTGTGTTTGGGATTGTGATAGCGATAACAATTCAAAATATTTTTCACTTAAAAATACATCTTCCATGAATTGATGAATTTTTTTAACTCTTCTTTACCGATTCTTACATTCTTGCTCTTACAAGAGAGCTCTCTACTGAATTCTTGATCAAACTCATAACTAAAGCAGAATCAGCATTAATCTTTCCCTGACCTGAAAAGCCTTAGAAATGACATCATCATGAAGGGCAACATGATTTCTGCAATTACAGCAACTGTACAACCTTGGCCCAACCACCTCTGCCATTGACAAATACAAAACAACACCCACGAGCTAACCAGTTCCACAAAAATCAAGATCCTTTATGGGAATCCATAAAAACCCACAAACAGTATTAATCCATTGTAACAAAACCAAATCAAGAACACGTAAAAAGATCAAAGTGAAGAGAAGAAGCTCACTTTCTACACCAACAAGCTATATGTGATACAACAACGCATCATTTGCTATCTTTTCTTTGACAAGAAATCTGCAGCAAAAGCAAAACTGAGAAAAAAAAAAGTTGCAAAGATCAAATCTTTAGTTGAAGACGGAACCAATTAACAGCTAAAGATGGCACCGAGCATCAAGAAAGCGAAAAACAAGAACAACCCAATTGCAAATGACAGATGATCAAGGCCAAGAAAGAAGTAAAACCCAGTAATTCAAACTAATTTCCTTGAATAGCCCATGAAATATAACTAGACTAGTTAGCTCCTCATGCTAAAGACTCCCTTCATCTCCAAAGAAAACAAGAGAACTTCAATAATCCATATTGATCATCATTTAATATTAAAGATTCACTTAAATAATGATGACATGTATTTGGTAATGTAAACAAAAAAAACAAACCTGCCCAGTGTGATATAGAAGTGTAAGCCTGATATGACAGGGGAGGGGAGAGTGGGAGTTTTAGGGTTCTGTTAAGTGTGTCAGAGTCTGGTGAGTTTCTGATTAGGAAGATGACAACTTGCATTTCTAGATGTTAAAGTGGTTCTAGCTCAAAATTACAAAGCTACCCATGTATGAATGCTCTTCCAAGGATAATGAATTGATACTGTTGCAAATTGAGAGGCTGTATAAACCTTCCCCCACGTTGACAATGGATGGTGGATTCTTGGGTCCATTTTGTCCTCCTTGATCGTGCATGTGTGCAACAAGAGGTTTGCGCTTGAGATGGCCGATTAGTCATATAATGGATTAGATTTGGTTTCTTAGCTTTAAGTAAATCGTTTTTTTATCATATTAATGAATTTACAATTCAAAATCATTTTACTCATAAAAAGTTTCTTCCTTTCTCATATTTTTATTTATTGTGAATCAAATCTAAAATAATAATATAAAAAACACACTCCACTATGATTTGAGACTCTATATAAAAAGTAAAAACCATGATCGATTGTGTCAAAATATAGCATTACGTAAATACATGCATTTCACTACAATATTGCAGTCTCCAATATCCTCCCCGTTTGTGGTGGTATATGCATGCAATTGCAATTTCATGATGAATGTGAAGGAATAGCACATGGAGCAATGCCCAGGTTTCTTCCCTTTCGTTTATTTCGATTTCACTTATAAGATGAATAGATAGTTGGATTTTTGAGTTTGCCTGTGGAAGACATGCTATGTTTGTCGATATATTGTAAGGTATACACTACCCTTTCAAGTTCGAGCTTATCTCTTCTGAAGGATAAATTGGATAATTAGAATACAAAATCAAAAGAAATGATGATTTAATACAACAACAATTTTATTTTTTTTATGAAATAACATATCTTTGGATGTTTGAGTTATTTAATTAATGTTGCAGTAACAATAACATTTAATTAATGTCACATTTTTGAACTGCAATATTTATTAATTGTCATTGTTCTAAGTCGCGAGATTAATTTAATTGAATTAATTTAACTTATTTTCATATTTAATTTTATCAAATCAATCATAATTGATAATATTCATAATTAATTTATTATTAATTCAAGAAACTCTAAATTCAACATAATTCAATAAACTTTAAATTCAACCTAAACAATTATTTGGATTGTTTGCTTGAGATATCGAAGTAGACGTTTGACAAACTGCCAATGAAGGTCGGTTGGTTTGTGCATAAACTGTGATAGTTTATTTACACAAAAGGAGATATCTGGGCGTGTGATGCAGACATATTGAAGGGCGCCAACGACACTTTTGTACAGAGTTGGATCCAAGAGGAGATCACCTTCAAAACTGGAGAGATGAGTAGAGGAAGCCATTGGAGAGCTGATCGGCTTTGCATCTGCCATTTTTGTTCGTTTGAGAATGTCCATAATATATCGCTGCTGTGATAGTATGATTCCCTGATTGCATGGCATAACTTGAATACCAAGGAAATAGTTCAGTGGCCCTAAGTCTTTGACTGCAAAGTCATTGTGTAATTCTCGGAGTAGTGACTGAATAGCAGCATGACTGGAGCATGTGATAATGATGTCATCTACGTAAATTAATACCAACATGAGATAATCAGTGGAGCGAGAAATAAACAAGGAAGTGTCTGACCGTGAGCTGACGAAACCAAGTTGAATCAAATTGGAGCTTAACCGTGAAAACCAAGCCCGTGGGGCTTGTTTTAAGCCATATAAGGCTTTGTGCAGCTTGCAGACATGAGACTGGTGTTGGGGATGAATGAAGCCAGGCGGTTGTGTCATGTAGACAACCTCAGTTAACGTTCCATGTAGGAATGCATTTTGTATGTCAATCTGATGGATAGGTCAGCCACTGCAAAGAGCAAGAGAGTTTGTGCATATGATGAATGGACGAGTGTGTCCAATATGATGAATGGACAGCCCTTTACCATTGCCAATTCGTATCTGATCAGGGCCATGGAATTCTTCAGATTTGAGGTTAAGGTTTTTCATGTCAGAAGTGACATGATGAGTTGCACCGGAGTCTGGATACCAATTGAGATCAGGACTATGAGAAGGAGCGGAAAGGTAGGCCTGTGGTGGCTGAGGGGAGTCTCTGGAGAAGGACTCGTTGTAGCGGTTGGAGCAATCAAGAGCGATGTGTCCCACACGGTTACAAACTTGGCAAACAGGGCGAGGAGGAGAGCCATGGCCAGGAAAGAAGTAAGTGTCACGCCCCCTGCCACGTGACTGTCGGTTGGAATATGGTCGTGAAGGCCCCCTTCCAGAAGGTGGGGCACCAAGGATGGAGTTGTAGCCGGTACGATGAGGTCGGAAGGAATTTGCTCCACGAGCAGCATAGTGAGCCCTAGTGACAGAGAGGTCAATAGATGAGTGATGGTGCTCAAGTCTGAGTTCATGAGAGAGGAGATGGCCATAGATTTCTTCCACAGACAGGGGTTCAACACGAGTTGTAACTGACGTTACGAAGGGATCATAATCGGGTCCTAACCCAGCAAGTAGGAAAGCCACCATTTCAAAATCATTAACAGGCTGACCCACGGTAGCCAAGGAGTCAGTGAGAGACTGGAACCGTTGAAAGTAGTCAGCAACAGAGGAGCTTCCTTTTTTTTAAGGTGGCCAATTGATAGTGAACTTGCATGATGCGTGCACGAGATTGGGAAGTGAATAGTGTCTCCAATGTTGTCCAGGCAGATCTGGTGGTGGTGCAACGTGTAACATGAGTGAGCATTTTTTCCGTGAGAGTGGAATTTATGGCACCAAGAATGATTTGATCTTGTATGGTCCAATGTAAGAAGGCAGGGTTTGGAGAAGTGATAGTAACACCATCAATGGTGGAAGAAACAGTGGACGGTGGGGGGGGAGTAGTGCCATCTACGTACCCGAAGAGATTTCCACCTCTAAGATGAGGAACAATTTGAGGGAGCCATAAGGGATAGTTGTCCCGAGTAAGTTTAACAGGATTGAAGTTGGTGAAGGTGATTAAAGGAGGGGTTTGAGTGGAGGAGAGGGTTGCTACTGCATACATGGTGAGGGAGGAAGAAGAGAAAGATTTTGACGTAAGTCAGGTGGGCTCTGATACCATGTAAAGTTTATAATACATTCCAACTAAACCAAAAGCAAATTCATAGAAAAACAGTATGTTTACCTTGCTTATAAGACTAGAAAAGGGGTTGGGGTGGCGGTGACAACAATGGATTTTGAACATAATACCATCCAATAATGATTAAAGACTTGGATGAGTTTAATTTTTTGGTGTTTTAAAGGGAAAAAACAAGTGTTTGGTGGATTTTTTAAAGAGATAAAGGTTGACGGTGTTGGTTTGAAGAGAGGAAGGGTTGTTGCGTCTGCGTGTTCTTTAATCTAAGGAGGCATTTACATTTTACAACATGTCACATTTCAGAAGTGCGACATGTTTAAATGTCATTATTTTAAAGCACGATAAGGTGAAAGTGTGTTATTTCATCAAATCTTTTTTAAGTGGTATTATTTTGCCAAAACTTTTAACTTACCATGCTAATTTTTTTTTTAAAAAAAAATCTCTCCTAATGGAATGTTTGTTTTTATGGTTGAATTTGTTTTTTAAAGTGCTTTTTCATGTTGTTTTTGCGCCTAAAAAGCTTCAAATTGATGTCTTTTATATGCTTTTTGATAGTTTTGATATGCTGATATAAAAATAATATATATAAAAAATATTATTTAAATATATTTTAAATTAAAAATACTTTTAAAAAGCATAAACGCATTACTAAACACTCACTTAACCCTTCGCCCAATTAGTTAATGTCTAATCTTTTGGATGGCTTGTCCATGCACTCTCACGTGTTCATTTTTTATTTAGTTCTTCAATATTTACTAGTTTATTGGGTCGTGTTGCATTGCAAGTCAATTCAATTATTCATAACATAAAAAGAATTATTCAAGTGTTGATAACATGTTTTCTAATAGGAAATATAATAATAAACTCAAAGTATGATGCGTATTGAACAATATTTTAAAAGGAAATGGTAATACGATGACACAAATGATGATATTTTTTTTAAATATAAAAACTGTGACATATTGGATCGATCCAGGTTAACCCGTCAAATCTATAATCCGGGTTATGAGACCATTATTATATATATATATATATATATATATATATATATATATTAAAAAAACAAGAAAAAAAACTACCTTAGTCAACCCAAGTTAACCTATCAAATATGTAACTCGGGTCATGAGATTCGAATAACCCCATAAAAAAATTTAAAAAAAATTATAAAGTTCAATTTCCAACCAATCTAATATTGAAGGATAAAATCGAAAAAAAAATTAATAAAAAAGGATAAAAAAAAATCTAAGTCAAACCAAACTAGCTTGTTAAATCCAAGAGTTGTTAATGAGACCAAGACAACTTTATAAAAAGCAAAGAAAAATAATTACAAAACTCTATTCCCAATAGATCTAATGTTCAAAGTTGAAATCGAGAGAATAATAAATAAATTTACGAGATCAAGATAACTCTATAAAAATCAAATTCAAAAATATTATGAAGCCTAACTCCTAAATAGCCTAATATTGAAAGATAAAATTAAAAGAAAAACTAAATAAAAAAAAGATTGAATTGTTGGAGAGTGAAATTGAAAAAAAAAAACCAATTAAAAAATAATTAGAGTCAACTCGGGTCAACTTGTCAAATAAGTGACCTAGGTTATGAGATGGAATAACTACATGGAAAGCGAATCCAAAAAACAAATTATGAATCCCAATTAAAAAAATATTCAATTAAAAAAAGATCTAAAAAATAAAAATAAAAAAAGTTAACCTGGATCATGAGATTGGAATAACCTATAAAAAGAAAAAAAAATATAAAGATCAATTTCCAACCAACCCAATATTAAATGATGAAATTGAAAAAAAAATCAATTAAGAAAAAAGGACAAAAAATAACTTAAGTCAACCCAAACTAACCTATTAAATCCAAGACTTAGTAATGAGACCAAGACAACTTCATAAAAAGAAAAGAAAAATAATTACAAAACTCTATTCCCAACATATCTAATATTCAAAGTTGAAATCGAGAGAAAAATAAATAAATTCATGAGACCATGATAACTTTACAAAAATAAAATTGAAAAACATTATGAATTTCAATTCTCAAATAAACTAATATTGAAAGATAAAATAAAAATAAAAACTAAATAAAAAAGATTGAATTGTTAAAGGGTGAAATTGAAAAACAAAACCAATTAAAAAATAACTCTAAAAATAAACAGAGTCAACCTGGATCAATCTTTCAAGTTAGTGACTTAGGTTATAAGATGGAATAACTACATGAAAAACAAATAAAAAAAAATTACGAATCCCAATTAAAAAAAATATTTAATTAAAAAAAGACACAAAAAATAAAAGAAGTTAACCTAGGTCAACCTGTCAAACCTGTGACTTGGGTACCCCATAGAAAGCAAATAAAAAAAATATAAAACTTAATTTCCAACTAATCCAATGCTAAAGGATAAAATCTAAAAAAAATAGAAAAAAACAACAAAAAAAACAATATGAGTTAACTCGGGTTAACTTATTAAACCCGTGATCAAGGTCATGAGATCAAGATAAATTCATAGAAAGAAAATAAAAAAAAATATGAAGCCCCACTTCCAACAGATCTAATATTAAATGTTGAGATCAATGAGAAAAAAAAAGTAATTTATAAGACTAGTATATAACCTAACATAAAGAAAAAAATTTACAAAGCATGAACTCTCAAAACAACCTAAGGATGAAATAAATAAAAAACTAAATGAAAAAAATGGTTGTTTAAGGGTTAAATTAATAAAAATACTATTACCATGAATAGTATTTGTCAATATGGCTAAAGTGATTTAACTGCGCGCCTTGATGTAACGACTCAAGAAGAATATCACAATATATATATATATGTATATATATATATATATATATATATATATATATATATATATATATATATATATAATTTTTTATGCATATTTAACTGAAATTTTAACAGAGTTTTCTTTGTATTTTTAACACCAAGTTATCGATTTAATAACTTCTCAACCTGTAAATAATAATCGCAATACTGATCCCATCATAGTGAACTTTCATAACTCAACCATGATATCAACTTTGCATTTTGTTATTTTTCTTTTCTATAGAACAAATATTTAAAGCTAAATAGTTCTTGGCATACATCATTTTCTTTTCTTGAAAAATAAATATGTTTAAATAAATATACAACAAAACTATAAACTAACTTTATAAAAACAACTTCCTTAAACTACATCATTCACAAAATAAGTTAAACATTATAATCATTAAACACAAAAATATATTACACAAAATTTTAGTTCTTCCAAATAAATCATTTACCTAACAAAAAATACATCCATGCAACTACTTCCCGGCTCGACGGTGCGAGGTATATATATATATATATATATATATATATATATATATATATATATATATATATGATTAAAATTTACACTTCACGGTAAACAAACAAATTGAGAACTAAAAAAAATAGACAAAGCATCATCCATTTGTTGAATATTATCAACCAATCATGTTTTCTTTCCTTTTTTATTTTTGATAATTTTCTCTCTTTATTCTCAAACCCAAAAACTAAAATATAAACAAAAAATTTTTAGAACAAAACTAAAAATGCTAAAGCTAAAGAGACCAAAAAAGTCAACAATGAATACATTGACTGGATTATATTTTTACGTGAATTTAAGATAGACCACGTTGGTTTTTTTTTGTTTCTTAGTTTCATCCTTATTCTTTAAATTGTATCTTTATACTATAAATTAAAATTATATCTAATTAAATTGATCTCTAGTCAAGTTTTGATACCTTATCAAAACTATTATTTCTCAATAATATATAAAGAAATAAAAAATGAACTCACAAAACATTAAAAACAACGCATGAAAGGATAAGATTATATATAAAAAAAACTGAATGGCTAAAAAATAAAAAATAAATCATTATTGAATCAACAATGAATGGTGAAAGAAGCCACATTAAAACTTGTCATAGAAATTAGTTTTTTTTAAAAAAATATTTAATTGCTATAGGTATCTGAATAATTTTAAAGAAGTAGATGTGTAGGTACGTTTATAATGTGATATTGTGGGATCAGATTATTTAAAGAGGTTAATGTGATAATAGTTATTTTTTAAAATACTTTTCATTAAAAAATATATCAAAATAATATTTTTTTTTTATTTTTAAAAATTATTTTTAATATCAACACATCAAAATAATTAAAAAATATTAAAAAATTAATTTTAAGCTATTTGGATAGCAATAGCAAATGGGGTTAAATCTGATTTATCTACCATATTTGTCTATCCTAGTGTCAGCATGTCATGGTCCAATCATGAAATAAAATTAGGGATAATTAGCTCCTTTGTTTAAATTAATAATAATTAGGTCTTTAGACCTGGTTTTCCAAGGAGAAGTTTGACCTGAAAAAACAAAGTAAACTAACGTCGGCTAGAATTTAATAAGGAAAGGACATTTAATTTGTCCCCCAACTCTCACTTACATTTCAGTTAGGTACCCAATAAAAAACATTTCCCAATTGAGTCCATCATATATGTATGCTATCAATTAAACCCTATATTTTTAATGGGTCCTTTTTATTTATTTTATTATTATTTTAAAATAAAGTGTTTTAAGGCTGGGATTAAGTTGAGAATGTTCAATGTACGGGGCCCCTGATTGGGAAAACTCTTTGTTTCAGTGTCCAATTGATAATTCCATGATAGTTTGGGGACAGACTTTACCCTTGGGCCATGGAAAGATAATGCCCACATAAGAGAAATTGGGCCTAACCACCGAAGTCGGGTGTTTTGTCAAGCTTTCTTTCCGATTTCGTCTTCTTCACCTATAAAACCTAAAAAACAAAAGCCTCAAATCTCCAGGTTCTGGTACTGGTAGCCGCGACACCCATCTGTTTCTTTTAAACCCTCAAAATCACTTACAAGAATCAACTGATCTTCAAAACCACACAATACTTTATCCACCAAAAATCAATGGAGATTCATCCAAACAAGAACCAAAACAACAATGGTGAAGACAAAACAGTAGCAACAATAAAAAACCTACGTTCCGGACTAGAATCAAGAATAGAAACCCAACATAAAACCCAACTTGACTTATTAGCTTCTCTTCAAGATTTAGTCCCCAACATTGTATCCTCTCTTGACCTGTCCTTACAAATTGTCTCTTCTTTCAATAACAAACCCTTCACCCCAACACCACCACTACCAGCTTCAACATCAAGAGCCCACCTTGAAATTGGATCAAATTCAAGGAATCCCAATGACCCACGAGCTAATATTGACTCAAGACCTGAAATTTTGGGTGAAAGTTCGAAACTTGAGAGAAAAGATGGAAACTTTGACGGTGATGGGGCTGAGAGTGGGAGTCCATTGGCTGTTGTGAGAGTAATGGTGGCTGAATGTTTGCTTCAAAGGGTGCCTTTTAATCCAATTGATTCGTCAACTGTTTTGAGGAAGTTGGAGAATGATCAGAATGCGACCGAGGCCGAGAAGGCGGCGATTAGGGAGGTTGGAGGTGAGTCTGGGGCGATTCTGGCGGTGGAAATGGCTTTGAGGTCAATGGCGGAAGAGAATCGTGGGATTGAGCTTGAGGAGTTTGTGGTAAGCGGCAAGTCTAGAGTTATGGTATTAAATATTGATAGAAACCGGTTAGTTAAAGAATTGCCTGAAAGTGCACAATATACACAGAATTTAGAATTGTCAGGTTCTAGTGATTTTAATCAGAATCAGAGTAGTGGGATTGGTAATAATGTTAATAGCAATGGCGGGGTTGATGTGAATGGTAATGGGGTTTATGGGATTGGAGGGCCGGTTGTGATGCAAAGGCCATTGATGGGGGACATGTGGATGGGTGGCGGTGGGGATATGTGGCCTAGGGGAGGGATGATGGGACCTCGAGGGATGATGATGGGGCCGCGAGGGATGATGCAGAGGCCGCCTATGCCTTTGCCAATGCAATCGCAGCAGCAAAAGCAAAGGAGTGAAGAGGATGAAATGAAGGATTTGGAGGCTTTGCTGAATAAGAAGTCATTTAGGGAAATGCAGAAATCAAAGACTGGTGAGGAGCTTTTGGACCTCATTCATCGACCTACTGCGAGAGAAACTGCCGTGGCTGCTAAGGTACTTGGCATTTAGTTCTAGACTTTGCTTACAGTTTGTGTTTTGCAAATTTAGTTAAGCCATCCGATCCTATAGAATAAGAACTTATACAGTAATTTCCCATAGGCTGAATGATAAAAGTGTCAATGTTAAAAGTGTTCAAGTGTTGCAACTCTTATTTAGTTACTATTGCATAGGTGAGATCTGTTTGCCATTTATGGGGTTTTTGAACTGCAAATTCATTTCAAAAGAAGATTTCTATTTAATAGGTTTCCACTGCTTAGCTTTGGTTGTCCAACCCCCTTCGCATCTGCTACTGATTGTATTAGTTGATGACATTATTCATTTGTTTGTTTCAGTTCAAAACCAAAGGTGGTTCTCAGCTAAAGGAGTATTGTTCGGCTCTAACAAAAGAGGACTGTAGACGTCAATGTGGTTCCTTTATTGCATGTGAGAAGGTCAGTAAATACATCGTACTATTATTATTTCCAACTTAGCATGCAACAGCATTTATATGATCAGGTTGGGGTGTAATCTCTGTTATTCGACAAATATGCCAAATAAGTGATTCCACATAAGTAATACCAAAGAAATTAGATATTGAAAGCAGATAGAGTGACTACAAGACCAACATGTGTAGGAAAGACGGAATCAGTTGAAGAACAAAGATTGTTTGAGCATCTAACACAAGTTCGCTTTTAAGCAATAACTGTGCTAATGTATCTTTACATTTTCTCTCCTTTTTTGGTTATATGGCATGCAAGTTAATGGTTTTGCCCTAGGTAATTGCAAACTTTCTGTGCTTCCTTGTTTCACCTAGCTTGGTTTGACATTCATGATAATCATGTATTATGCCTTTTGGGTGCCTTACCTGTTTACAGGTTCATTTTCGTCGAATTATTGCTCCTCATACTGACGTGAGTCAAGGGGACTGTTCTTTTCTTGACACTTGCCGCCACATGAAGGTAATTGTTTTCTCTTCCATTACAATAACTTAAACTGGGAATGTTATCAGTAACATTTTGAGAGATCATTTACTTAATATAGTTTTTTTTCTGTGATAGACTTGCAAGTATGTCCATTATGAGCTTGACCCAACACCGGATGTGTCTCCTATGGCAATGGGTGCTGCAGCACTTCCTCCCCCCAAAGCTTTAAAGCCCCAGCGTGCTGAATATTGTTCAGAAGTAGAACTTGGCGAACCGCAATGGATTAATTGTGATATTCGTAATTTCAAAATGGAGATTTTAGGTCAATTTGGAGTTATCATGGCTGATCCACCATGGGACATTCATATGGAACTGCCTTATGGAACAATGGCTGATGATGAAATGCGCAACCTCAATGTCCCTGTGTTGCAAACTGATGGTCTAATTTTTCTTTGGGTTACTGGACGTGCTATGGAGCTTGGACGTGAATGGTAGGTGTATCTTTGGACATATGTTAATTATCACTGGATTAATTATATTTTGTTCATGGTTAATAATTCTGCCTTGTTGTCTGTAAAATCATGGTACATGTGAATGCCGGTTTCAATTTATACGAGTATCATGTGTTTCTTGCAGTTTAGAACTTTGGGGGTACAAGCGTGTTGAAGAGATTATTTGGGTAAAGACCAATCAACTTCAGCGAATAATTAGAACAGGTAGAACAGGGCATTGGCTTAACCACAGTAAGGAACATTGCCTTGTTGGAATAAAGGGAAATCCAGAAGTAAACAGGAACATTGACACTGACGTCATAGTTGCTGAGGTTCGAGAGACAAGTCGTAAGCCAGACGAGGTCTGTAAAAACATGTCCAAAGTTCTCAGTAGTCAAGCCATTCGCAATCACCTCGACTCATTTTTCTCTTTCATAAATTAGTTCTTAATTACCATTGTTACGTTACCATTACTATGATTCCATGGTGCTTTTGAAATAATTCAAGTCCTCGCTATCAGTTTTCATATCAGCTTATATGAATAAGCTTTTTGCAGATGTACCCTCTGCTGGAGAGGATAAGTCCCAGGACAAGGAAGCTGGAGCTGTTTGCTCGCATGCACAACACTCAAGCAGGGTATGGTTTTCATGGATCATAATTATGCTTCATATATTTTTAACATACTTAAATCTAACTGTTATTTTTTATACCATCAGCTGGATGTCCCTTGGCAATCAGTTGGAAGGAGTGCGATTGGTTGATGAGGGTCTGCGAGCAAGATTTAAGGCTGCCTACCCAGACGTTGTGGTGCAGCCCTCATCTCCTCCCCGGGCTTCCGCAATGGAAATAGACTCCACTGCTTCTCAAATGAGAAGTCCTTTTTCAGTGACAGAATCCAAGTCTATGGCCACACAGTTTGCAGACCGTGCAGCTCCAGAAACAGTCTATACTTCTGAAGAAAAGCCGATGGCATTAGATGCTGTTATGGCTGGCTGAATAACCTTCACATTCCATCATGTTAACCAAATAGGATTCCACAGTGCTCAAAATTGTTAGTAGTTAGTGAGATGTATGTGATTGTTCTGCCTAGTTTATGATTGTTATTCCTAAGGTCATTGGGCTAGAGAGGGATCATATCCTGGGCCAATATGTCATAGTGGTCTAGAGATCAGGCTACCTGTATTGCAATTATGCAGCCGACCAAGTAAAAGTCCTAACAGTTAATGATTTATGCAATGGCAGTAAATTAGTTTCTTATGGAAAAACTTTGTGCCTCTAACCTTTGTAGCTAGCTAGTAGGCACTGTTGTTCTCTTCTCTGAAACTTCGCAAAATGCATTTTCTGAATCAATTTGAACAGAGTATGGAAGTCACATCTTAAGTATCCCTTTTTATATGCTGCCCCGATTCTGTAACTTCTAGATACTGTAGCATGACCCACATTACATGAAAATTTAAGAAAGGTCTCATTCAGCATTCCGAGAGACAGAGAAGAGCACAAGGGGCTGTCGGCACTCAGCACAAGGTTGATGGCTAGTTGGCAAGTGTCAATTATAAATTAATACAAAAGTGAGAGCATGTTACGGCCAATAATAGCGGGCTGTGGTGGTGTTTTGGACCTCATCTGTTTTAACCTCGACCTTTTCACATGAATTTGTTTTTTTAGTATCATGTTTTCATAGAAGAGCAAATCAGGAAGCAGTGAAGTTCCTTTTTATACAATCTTATAGATTCTCTTTGTAAAGTAAAAGTTTGAACTTTGAATACAAAATACAGCTGTATACAGCTATACCAGAAGCAGCTGCAACATTATGCTTTATATATAGTTATGAAAAATTACCACCATATTATTCTCCTGAATGACTGGAAGAGTTACAAAAACCAAATTTTTATATATGAACTGATATGAAGGAGCTTTTAAGCCAGTGAAGTAAATAAATAATTGCCAAAGTGAAAAAATAATAATAAACCAATTACTAAATCCTCATCTGGGTTCTTGTAATAATTTCCTTCACATGATTATTGCCCAAATACCTGCTCCTATAATGAATGATAACAAGATTGAAAATCTGTTTAATGGTGAAGAAGAAGGTGGTAATGGGATACTGCCAAACACGGTAGGGTAAGAGGGTGCGGAGTCAGGCAATGCACTAGGACCATAAGAGGGAGAGTATGCTGATGCTGAACCATTGCCAGGCACAGATATGTGTAGCTTCTGCTTCTTTTGACAATGCCCTTGAACTCCGCTCGTGAAGTAGAAGTCCCCATATGCAGTGATGTTAAATAAAGAGTTGCCATTGTTCATGTACAAGATGGGATCTGTCAGGTTGCAGGAGTTGTAGTTTTCTCGTGTGACTTGAATCACAGAATCTTGACTTGGTGGATACAAGAACACTGAAACAAGAAGCTAAACATGAGAGATTGCCAAGAGATATTTGCAGGAAGATCGTAAAAACAGAACAGACAAGAGGGACTTACAGAGAGAATCCCCAATCTTCAAGGTATGGTATTTGGACCAGTAGGTGTACACTTGCGGATTTGCTGAAGTAGGGATACCCCAAGCATCTAAATCTCCAACCTTGTACTGGTAACAGGAGACTTGGATTTGCACCAGCACAAGAAACTGAAATGCATATAGGACTAGGAATCTAGGACTTCTAAGATTGACCATCTTAACTGCTCTCAACCTTTCTCAAATTTAGAAGTGAGCAAGGACAGCGGAGAGTAGAGGGGTTAAATCCTATTGGTCTATGTGTCTGTAGATAGATTGGAGGTGCAGAAAAGAACAAGTCTGATGGTGATTTCACCTCAATGCCCTTCTTTCCTAGTTATATATACAATTCTTGGTAATAGCAACTTGTTCTATTCTTTTCAACGGTAGAAGTTTAAATATTGTGTAGCGGTGGAGATCACACATTCTTTTTCTAGTGGGAGATCTGTGAGGGAAGGCTTGGATTCCTGTTGCAGTCATGATTTATCAGTGAAATATGTCATCGAGGGGCTCCAAAACAGCGAGGATAGGGAGGAAAATTTCATGTTGTAGAGGGTTAGTGTTGGATAGAAATCAATTATAGGGCTAACAATTGCACATGGGCCAGTTGGATAATCATTTGACTCAAATTAGCATTTGCATTTGACTCAAATTAGCATTTGCAAGGCTGGAAGCCTGGAACATGGAATAAGCCATCAAGAAGATGGGATGTTTTGATGAATGCCCAATATTGGATTGATTCAAATTTGTTATCATGTCACCATGTGGAGAGGTCAGGAGATCGAACTGTCAAACTTGTCTCCTCTCACATGGTCAAGAGACGAGCAACTTTCCTGGATTTCCGAATCTGAATGCTTGTTCGATCAGAAGAATTCACTACATAGCTAATTTTAAAGTGCTGCTAGCAACTTGTTGAAGATCGCACTGTTTAGTCATTATGTCACATTTGAAACCAGAACGTTTGATTTGGCAGTCAATTTGGTTTCAGTCTTTCAAGCCAGGACTGTGCATATAATGTTTCCTAGTAAAGGGTACTCACCCTTTCGTTTTACAGAATTCTCCAAAGGATGTCATGTTACACTTCACATTTAACGAAGGAGTTGATCCATACAAAATGATGTTATAGCAACTGAGTATTGGAGGGACTTTTGCTGCTGCTTTTTTCCTCCACAAATTCCAGAGACCATATCTTAGGAGTTGGGACTAGCTGCGTCAAAGTCATGTCAGTTCCTGGATCCACAAGAACCCACTCTATATATTTCATGAAAAAAGCCTCATGCCTACCAGTGATCCACAAAGATTAGAGGATCACTAAGGCTAGAAATTCACGAGCTATGCAATGATGGGACTGGAACCTTCCTGCGTGTAGAGCCTATTTGAATCACTTGTACTAACCCTTGTAGGTTGAGTATTAGGGGACTTAATGTAATCATGTTCTTGCAGCCAAGTGAATCAGAAACTGAAAATTGCTCCAGCGCAGCCGAGTTACAGTCACTGCTGATTTGGCTATACCACACACCTTACCTTAAACAACCTGGTATATGCCTTAATGAAACTAGATATGAGCTTAACAACAGAACAGCCAACAAACCACGGCACACTTGTGAGGTGGGGTTTTTTCTTCCATGATTTGGAGTAACCATTACCTCAGTCTCAGTCCTTTTATTTTATTTTCTGTAACTAAAATAGGTCGACAAAAAACTTGCTAGTAAAATTGTGACTTAAACTCATTGTCGCTGCCACCGATTGGTAGACACCACATCACATTCCATTATGTATTGACCTTTAACATAATTTTTCAATCAAAACTGAAACTAGAGGTCAGTCCTTGCAAAATTTAATCACCACAAAAGCAGCGCAATAAAGAATTTATTTCGATATGGCTGTAAAAGAGACGAGTTGAACCACAAATTCAATCCTTCCACCATGTGGTAAAATAGAGTGGAATGGACAGAAAAACAAATTCTTACTTGCAATGGTTAAAAACTGTGGCTAGGAAATACACAAGGAAATTGCCAAAGTAAATATATTAACTGATTGCCCTTAAAAATCGTTGCAAATAATAGGACTGTAAATTGAATTGCTGGTAACAGATACCTAAAAACCTATATATATATATAAATCATTGGAACTCCAAAAAATTTCCAGCATTTATATCTAAAAAGAAGATATAGCAGCAGTGGTTCAACACCAGTTCACAATAATAGTAGATAACAAAGAACTCAAGGCAGTAAGTTTCTCACCCTATGTACCTAGAAACGTTTCTTTCACTTCACTGTCAACTGCGTTCTCAACCCCAGAAAACCTTTACTGTCAACTGCATGTAGGACATAATTAATGATCCTCCTTTATTGATTAGATTGAAAACAGCCAACCAAGTTGCTGCTCCACCATTGCATATAAGGGAGAAAAGGTGGCTGCTCACAAAATTTAAAAAATTCCAGAGGTTTGTTCCTGTAAATTCAATAAGATATTTAAGGGCTCTGCCTCAGTGTCCATCTCCTTCATTGCTGTCCACTCTTGTGATCCTACATTGAAACAAAATATCCTTAACTCAAGAGTATTCATAGACATGTAAACAATGAAAAACTGAAAGGGGACCAGAAAAGATCACTGTAAACAGGAATTTGAAATTAAAATAAGAATGCTAACAATGTACTGCTTTATTGTCCACATGCGATATTTTCAAGTGAGATTAACTAAAAACTTACTTGATTTTTGGCTCCCTGCAATGACCTCGAGCCGCTTCTGCGAAAGAGATGCTACAAAGAGGAAAATGGAGCACATGCCAAACATGACGATGATGGGGAACACATTGACCTTCAAAGGGAAAGGCATATACAGATCAGAGGGAGGAACAATTATCAGAAAAGGTGCCCGCATATAGAAGGTTCATACAATTGCACTATGAATATTTCATTCTACTTGTAGAATACCCCGGATAAAAAAAATTCATGTGAATACAAGGTAAAGATGGTATATAAGCAAGACACTCACATTGTACAGCACAATGCATACAAATATGTTGAGAGGAATGCAGAAGAAATTCATGATGGTGCTTCTAGCCTCCTCAGGAATATATTGGGACCTCATCTTCATGATAGATGGCCAGAAAATACCTACACAGGCCTCAAATGTGCAGAAGCCAATAAGCTGGATACAACCAGAAAAAGAGATGCCTCCACCTTTCTCTGAAGGCACTAACAAGAACAGTTCCAGAACCACAGTTAAAATTTGTCCACTACCTGCTTTTTTTGCATGATAGAGAGAGAAGAGCATAAGAGTTGACTACATACGCTTGTTATGACAGGAAGGAAAAGGGCAGCAGCAGATATTACAAATACAATCTGCATGTAGCTTTCAACTTTAAGAGATGAGCGAGCCATCAGTCGAGAGGCAATGGAACTTCCAAAGATAGATGCCATCATGAAAGTTGCAAAGATGAAACCATGAGGAATATCTTCACCATTTGGGCTCAGAGCAGGAGTCCACAGGAACACAAAGGTGTGCATTGAACCCTCAAACAGTGACTGTATGGCACCCAGCAATGCAATTTTCTCATCTGTATTCCACAAGATGTATTAATACCAAAAGAAATGTTCAAAGCATGAAAAAAAGGCAGAGGGATAGAAGTGGATCATTGGTTCACTTGTATGACACCGGAACCTTCATGGGGTAAGTTTTAACATGGGATTGAAAGCATTGAAGATAAATCAGTCCATATTTACCAGCAAATAAATCAAATTTAAGAGCATACAAAAGAGATTATCAGCTCCACAACACAATAAAAAAAGCTGAGTTTGTTTTTCACATTAGAATGAGCATGCAAAAGACCCATTCCAAAATTTGATAGCAAGAGACAAAGAGATATGATGAGAGTGGTAGGTAAGATCAAATATTATAAGCAAAAATCTGCTTAACATGTCAAAGTAAACTTCAAAATGTCCCAATTCCTAAGATGAGAATGTTCAGTTGAAACTATGTTCTGAGAGGTGCAGTCTAGGATGACTAAAGTCCTGGGAAGACCGAGTAGTAACATCCAACCTCAAATGCACCGAACATGGAATGGTTTGAACTTGAATACAGTTAATAATACAGTTAATAAAATCAAATAAAAATGAATGTGCAGCATTGCAACTCATCACCCACCTTGAAGTGTTCCGCACCAAGCCAAGACTCAAAGGCTGAAAAAAGCAAAGAAGTAACAATGCCTCCCAATACACGTCCCACCACTAAGATTTTGTAGTCAGGAGAATGCTTGGTGGCACAACTCAGTATGTAAGTTATGCAGTAAGTAATACATGCTCTCTTTCGACCCCTGAGTTCAGCACACAAAACCAATCACATATCCATAATGTGATCAGCAATTAACAACCAAGCATTGAAATTAATCAGAATGCCATCTTACTGTTGTCCGCTAACGATCCAACAATTGTCCCAAACAACATTGAAAATCCAAAACCAGCAATAAAAAGCTGCCCGATTTCTCCCTTTCTAAAACCATACTGACTGTATGGGTAATACACATAAGGACCTTGCAGCCAATCCCCAGCTGTTTCCACAAATCAATTCAATCAGTTCCACAAAACATAACATAATGATTATCAAACACAAACGAGAAACAAATAGTTCCCACATTCGCTTCCAAGATCAGATGTCTACAGTTAAATTAGTTACAAGTAAAAGCTCTAGACAACATAGTACTACAAAAACAAAATTAACCCACTAAAAATATTACATTAACCTCCATTCTAAATCAAACCCATTTCACTACACAACACAACCAAAATGCCATCAAATTCAAACCGAAAAAAAATAATCAAAGCCCATGTGATATGAGACAAGACAATAGTACAAAGCAATATTAACACAGATAAAAAAACACTTCATTGGACTCCATTCTAAACCAAACCCATCTCAAAACACGACAATAAAACCGCATTGAGAAAGAATGTAAAGAAAAGCATGCAGAAATAAACAAGTCTAAAACGTACCCATCATGAGTGAATAAACAACAAGGTAATTATTCTTAAAAGAACTGAAAGTAGATGATGTATTGATTCGATCTCTGCTTGTTTTGCTAAATTCCAATGCTGCTACCATTGCAGCTAGGCCTCCAAAAACCATAAAGTAAAAAATCTCCATTCTTGTTGCTACTTTAAGGATCTAAACAGTGAGAGAGAAGGTTTTGAAAGAGAAGTCGCTATCAAGCTTTGAAATCGAGCGTTTTAAGCATTGATTAGAGAAGGTAAGAAAATATACATGCAGACTGGAGAAAAGAGGCGGAGACGGAAATTTAATGGGCTCATGATTTCCCGGGAATTTTGCAAATGGTTCTGGATTGGAATCGGAGGATCTGAACCCGGTTGAGAGTTTGATTGATAAATAATCACTGTAGTAGTGATATGCAGCACGAGTTGATTTTTAAAGTAAAAGTTTTTATTTAAAAATATATTAAAATAATATATTTTTTTTATTTTTAAAGTATCAATATCTCAGTGGCTATTTGGTATTGTGGTTGCGGGTAAGGTTCACCAGGAACCACAATTTTTATCGTTTGGTTATGCTCCTATCATAATTTTTTAATGATGAATCCCACCATCTATGGCACAGCCGCAGGTTACAAGAAGCAGCAAAGAGCTGCTTCTTGTGATGGGAAAATAGATGAACAGTGGAGATGCTCCACTGTTAATATTTAAAAATTAACGCAATACAATGCTTTTGTTGCTGAGGGCTTGAACCAGCACGTGGAAGTTCGAAATACTTGATATTTTTTTATAATTATTATGAGTAAGATTTATTTGTATTTATTACTTATATAATTATTTTATAAAATAATTATATCCAAAAAAATAGAAATAATTCTACATCATAAATTAATAACAAATTTTTATCATCTGTGTCATATTTAGCATAAACAGTAATATTTAATATAAACATGATTTTATTTATAATGCCATGTAAACATGATTTTTTATTAAAAAAAAATTAATGCAAAAGTTACATAACTTGTTATTATAGTTATAATTCAACATTAAAGTTACAAGTTTGATGAATTAACTCAAATTAATTTAAAATATAAAGTTTTGATTTAATTTTTTAAAAATTAAATTAAGTTTTATTCTAATTTTAATTAATTCATAAATTAATCTGTTTAATTGATTAATTTTAATTAAATTAATTTTCATCCAATTAGATATAAAACTCAGGTCGGCTAGGTTTATCAAAGCTAAAAATGCATTGAACCGGCTCCGACCCAACAAAATAAAAAAAATATTTTTTATTTTTAATTGTGTTTTATTCGAAAAACTAGTGTTAAACATTATTCAATGACTACATAAATCAGACGGAGATCGCTTGATAGCGCTGCATTTATAGAATTTGATCGCAATCTCAATTTTGTTCCTGATTATATTTTACCTGATGTTGTTGCGCTCTTAAGAAATTTATGAAAACCGTAGTCCTTATCGGATATATTTCATACGTGATGGAATTGTGGATAGTTTAATGAAACAATAAAAAATATTTTATATAAAATATTATTTATTTCTTGATGTAATGACAATAGTTAAATCTACAATATTTAAATTAAAAACCATCAATATGAATATATATTTTTTAAAATTATTTTATAACTTTGATTTCAAAAGCATTATTAACCAAACACATTAAACTACTTTTTGTTCAACCTCAATTTCAATCACAGTTTTAACCAAACACCTATTTTTTCAAACCAACCTCAACTAAAAGTACTTTTTATAAAACAATTTTTTTCAAACCACAACCACAACAGCTACCGCAGTACCAAACACGCTCTTAAAATGATATAAAAAATAATAATTTAAAACTAAAAAAATACAATCTAACTTTAATCACAAACACTAATAAAGTTAGTTAAGAAAGTTTTTGGAAAACCTTAATTTTGTGCCCAATTCCCAGTTTCATGTCAAAATATATATTTTTATCAATTGAGTCTTAAAATTTACTTATTAATATTTTTTATGTGTATTTTTAAGAAAAATAAATGGAAAATTTGATGAACAGGCAAATTGAGAAGTGTTTGAAATGTTAGAGTGTTAATTAGTAGTTTTTCATTATTATTTTGGTATGGCGTTGATAAAAAAAAAAAATTAATTCTTTTCTTATACAATTTTAAGAGCGTGCTTATATGGTTTTTTTCTTAAAAAAAATAAAATTATCATGAATATTGATGCTAGGATTTTAATTTAGAAAATTAAACAACATGCCCGTAGCTAATTTGGGGTTAGTAATTTGAGCATGATCATGGACAGCAAACCCGCATTACGACAATGAATTGCCCATACTACATTATAATGATTATAGATGTAGTTTTTTAATTTGGAAATGTTATTTGTATTGGCTTACGGATTAAATTGGGCTTTTTTCATACAATATATAAATTTTTTTATTATACCTTTCTTGATTTTTTTAATTTTACTTTTAGTTATTATTTATAATTTTTTTTATATTTATTAAAATACATAATTTTTAATTTACTTGATTATACACATATACATAAAAAAAATTATTTTTACATTTAAAAAATTTATATATATAATTTTTTATTAAAAACTTTTTGATACTCAGCTAAACGTTAATTATATAGTTAGTAAAAACTAAAATAAATGGTATTTTTACCATACTTTAGTTTCTAAAATACTATTTATTATAATACTATTTTTTTTCTCTATATCTATATTTTTTTTTTATGTTTTAACATTTAACAATTTATATATTAAAAATTAAATTTTATAATTTATTTTAATTTATTTTTTATATAGTTAATCAAGTCTTATAACTTGAGTCACGAAATAACTCGATTTACTTAGATTTTATTTTTTCTATTTTTTTATTACTTTTTTTAATTTTATATTTTAACAATTAGTTTATATTAACATAATTTATTTTAATTTATTTTTTTAATTTGTATCACAAATTTTATGGTAAATTTAAGTTGATTCAGATAAATTTTTTAATTTCTTTCCTATAAAATTATCTCAATTCAAGTCATGAATTAAACAAGTTTACTTAAATAATTTTATTTATATTTTTTTGCAATTGATTTTTTTTTAATTTAATCATTTAATATTAAATTAATTAAAATTTAAAAATCATAATTTTTTTTTAAAATTATCTAATTGATGAATTAAAAAATCAAATTCAATTCATTTTATTTCAATATTTTAAAAATATAATCCAGCATTTTTCTTAATAAAACTTCGTTTTTATCAATAGTTTTGGTTATCTTTAAACCTCCAAAACCAACAAATTTTTCGTAAGAACTAAAAGCATCAATTATTATTTTCCAATAAAAAAAAGAAAGAAATAAAAAAAACACTATTCTCATTCACTCTAGTACTTCTCATCACCATCTTTACTACCCCCCACCTCATCATCAGATCCTTGAATCAAACTCATTTTAAACTTCCGCACATCATCAACAGCAGCATTTCTAAACAGCCCCAGATCAACAGTTCCAGACACCATATATATCCACGTGTCTTGAGATTAATGGGTCCATCATGTGGCATTGCAAAACCACACAAGTAGGCCCCGCCTTCCAAGACTCCCTTCTCAGCCTCCCTCATCATCTCCCTAACCTTCTTATGCCCGGGGTCCCACAAGTACCCCATGCTAGCACTCAAATCCAACGGTCCCATTTGCACACAATCAACCCCATCTACGGCTGAGATTTCCTCAGCCTTTTTTACACCTTCCTCACTCTCTACCTGGCACATAATCAATAACTCGTCCACGTAGTTACTCAAATACCCTTCATCAATTCCATAACCGGATGCCCTCACCACCGTATGAGCTGATCCGCGTATACCCTCTGGTGGAAATCTGCAATTGACACCGCTTTCCGAGCCATTTTCGGGCTTTCGATCATCGGAAACATAATCCCTTGCGGGCCCAGATCGAGGGCTTTTTTGGCCCACGTCGGAGAACTCTCCGGCAACCGGAGGATCGCTGGGTTTGAGTCGCGGCGAGAGCACGGAGGCAGTGGAGAGCGTCAGTGATGCCACCCGGACCGTGTTCCATATCCACGACGGCGAAGTCATAACCGGATAGGCCAGCGATCTCGGCCATGGTTGGGGAGAAGCTGAGGAGGAAGATTCCGTAGAGAGTTTCGCTGTTTCGGAGGCGAGATTTTAGAGAACTTGGGGCGGAGAAGGCAGAGACGGCATTGGTGGTGGAGAGATTGGAAGACGAAGTGGCGGATTTGGCTTCGATCGAGACTTTAGGGTTTTTTAGGGTTTTGAAATTGAGAGGGAATTTGACTGAGTTTGAGAGGGAACTTAGGAGTTTTGATGTGGGTTTTTCATGATTTACTAATGCGAGGGAGGAGGTGGCAGTTGTGGTGGCTGAGCCAGTAGTGCTGAGGGCGGGCATGGCGGTGGGCACTTTGGGTCTATGGAAATTAAAATGGTTCGAACTTTGAAGATTGGAGGGTTTGTTGGTTAGTGGAATCAGGGGAGGAGAGAGAAAAGATTAGATGATTTTTTCAATTGATTAGGGTTAATTAATTAGAGCTAATTTGAATTATTTGGATGTAAATAGAACTCTGCTGCTATTTATATTTTATAACAAGAGTCTTTAATTAATTATCTAAAAATAAATAAATAATAATTCCTTGCATGCTTTAAAGTTTCGAATTCAATTTAGATCTTGCCATGAGGTATGATAAATTACAGTTAAGAGCACTTAAGCCTGAAATCTAAAAGAAAAAAACCTCGAAGAAGTGGTGATTTTATTGTTTATTATCTCACTAAATACTAAGGTCGGCTGTGTTCTTAAAAATTTTTAATTTTTTTTAATTAAAATTTATTATAGTTTGTATGTTTTGGATCGTTTTGATGTGCTGATGTCAAAAATGATTTTTAAAAAATGAAAAAACATCATTGACATGTATTTTGGTACGAAAAGTTATTTGAAAAGCAGCCGTAACCACACTGCCAAACACGCTCTAAATAGTGTTATGTACTTTTTGGGTTTTTAAGTTTTTCAAACCTCTATCATTGAATTTTCTTTTCAAGTACATCCTCCTACTACAATATTATGCCCATGGTCTTCTATTATTGCAGACATTCAGTTGCTTCTAAATCATGAATGGGAATGCAAACTCCAGCATGTCCTAATTAAGAGAAGGTAATGCTAGTGCAGGTTTTTTAGGAAAGCTGAGCTCTTTTCTGGCAGCAACCTCCCCCTGGGACGCAGTCCATTCTTTTTGGAGATCCCTCTGGAACGGTTTTTCCAAGGCAGTAGCCAGTAGCCTTTTGGTTTTATTTCTATTTTTAAAAAAAACTTGGAGTAATTTTGGATTTTGAGTTTTGTGATCTAGAAAAAATACAGACTTTGAGTTTGATGCGTGGAGTTATTCTCAAACGAAAAAAAAAAAGGGGGTTTAATTGTGGTTAATATCTGCACAGAATTCTACTCCTATTTCAAGCCATGGACTCTTTGATATTTGGTCAATCGTTGATTTAATACTTGGTTTCGTAAAAAAATACAGGTTCGGTTGTAATCCGTGAAGGTATAGGAAAGTCTTTTTTTTTTTTAAAAAAAAAAAATTTGAATTGCTGCAAAGTAGTAAAACCTTAGGAATAAAGGAAATAAATCCGAACAAAATATGGACTGTCTATTGCAAGGTTATAAAGCTAGTAGGGATTTGTGTGGGTTGATATTAGTACATCAGAAAAGAAGTTGAATGCTGTTATCTTTCTTGAGATTGAACATTAGCTAAAAACAGAGAAGTTTTAGTAAAAAAATTTCCAATCCAGAACGATGTCTCTTCTACCATTCGTGAAGTTGTGTCTTCGTGAAGATGAGAGTATCTTGCCAGCCAAACAAACACCACCATGGCCAAAAGCTTTCTTTATCAAATTCTCTGTTGGTCGATTTGTTAACGTATACCATTCTGAAGGATTAATCCAATACCCTGCTGGCGAAATAGCAAACTTTTGCCTCTGTTTTGAACCAGTAGAAGTCGGGAGTCTGTATAACACTTTCTATCATCCGATGGAAGAGTTTATTTCACGTGATGGTGCAGCGAAGTTCTTTAGGGGCATGCTTGCCTTCTTTGATGTCAAAGAATCTGTGGACCAAAGTATCTTTGACAATTTCTTCTCCAAGACGCGGTCAATGGCTGACGATGCTCGTGCTCATGATCGTAAGATAGTGCCGGTCGCTGTGGAAGTCATTATTGATTTGTGGGAAGAGTTTCATCCAGGAACATTCGAGTTCAGCATACCAAATTATGTTGATGAAATCATGGGGAAGGGGAGCGAAAACGGTGTTTCTTATTCATCTTTGCAGGTATTAAAGAGACTCAAACTGGACAGCGGTCCAAGGGAGCAGTGCCCCATCTGTTTTGAAATATTGGATGATGAACAAGAGGCACTGCAGCTGCCATGTTCGCACCTCTACCATTTCCATTGCATTCTTACGTGGTTCAGAAATAATTCATCGTGTCCATTGTGCCGCTATCTTATTGAATGAATGTGATAGATTTTGTAGTGAAATATTCTTAGGTTTGTAGTAGCCGCTGCTATCTTGTTTAATTATGGTTAGATTACCCATGGCTTTGACAGAACTGATCTGTATGCTAAGCCATCTTTAAATTTGCCTTTTCTCTTCATATACATTCGTGTTGCTTTTGATTGAAGTCTTTCGGCAAAATGAATCCTGGTTGTAAGAATTCCACCACTTCCAAGTTCCAACCGGAAACATCTCCGGTACTCTGAGCACCCACCACTCTATATTCTGTTCACCTAAATTAAACGCTACAGATAGCAGCCAATTATTCTATTGCATACATGCAAGCTACTTCTCTCTTCCCCTTCTCCTTTCATTTTTTTGAGGTTTGGGGATTGATTATGCAGGTTTCAAACAATTACCGAAGTATTACCAATCCCATCTTAACACTCAAGGATACAGTGTCACCAGTATCATATACACAGCAGTGAAGCACATAAAGCCAAAAGTTACTCTAGGAATAACAGAAGTCAATGGAAGTGCAGGAACATGTGCACATATTAACTTACAGGGCAAGAAGTTTTCAAGAACATAATTCACCACTAGGATCAACATCAAATCCAGCTGCAAGACACTCCATTACAATTGACCGAGCTGGTAACCAAGACTTGGCATGAAAGCGAACACTCTGTAAATAAAAATGGTCAGCAACTACAAGGATATGGATAGCATGAACTACATATCAGAACCCTTTATTCCCACAGCTTAGAATGTTTATGAAGGAAAAGGTAAAAGAACAACAGCAAAACAAGATTTGGCTATTGAAGAGTGTTCAGAAAAACTAACTCTTCCAATAAAGTAAAAACTCACATCTAAAAACCCTCATTATCACAGAAGATTCTAACTTCATCACAGTAGTTTCCTTTTATTAACATCCATTCTCACTACTATGACTGACGAAGACTAGCAAAATTAGCAATGAAGAAAATTTTTTTTTGCTGGCAAGACTAGCAAAATTCAAATGAAGAAAAGAAGAAGAAAAAAAGCAAAAATCTAAATCCTCCAAAACAACTAACAAAACCAAACCTTTAAATTATCAACTCTCCCAACTTTACACCCCAAAGTTTCAATTACTTTAGTATCTATAATTTCTAGGAAACAAAAAAGAAATTGAGTTCGAAATACTTACAAAACCACGCCTTCAAATTCTCAAACTCCCCCCCTCCGAGCCCCCAAAGTCTCAATCTTTACAGTGTCTACAGCATCAAACAGTTTGATATCTGAATCCCATCAGTCTAGTTAAGCCTTTTCTTTGTAATGGAGTATGAATCTTTTGTTCTAAAAGATGCTTTAAACTCTCTTGATGAATTTTAATATCATGCTTCGCCTCTATCTTCTAACTTTCATCAATATAACTGTATATTCTTTCTTATAAATTAATAATCCTAGATGGCCTCCCTTCTTGGCTTGGCTTAGGATTGCCTCTAATCCATTTATAGAAGCATCAGTTTCAACATAAAGACGTTGTTGAAATTTAGCAAAACTAATACTGGTATTGTACATAAAAATTCTTTCAACTTGCCAAAAGCTTCCTAGCCCTCTCATTCTAACTAGAAGTTTTATTTTTTAATAGATCATTGAAGGACTTGTTGATAATTCCAAATCCCCTAATGAACTTATCCTGTTAAATTTAAGAATCCTTTGAATTCCTTGATTGAATGTGAAATTAACCATTTTTTAACAACTTATATCTTTCTTGTTAGTTACCACTCTTTCAGTTAAAAATTAAAATTATATACTCAAGGCACTCAACTTCTGCTCGTAAACAAAAAAACACATTTGAATTATTTTTCAAATAATTGATTCTCTTTCAGTGTTACCAACATTTTATATATATATATATAGTTCTAGAGTAGAAGTATATATTAACATATCATCAAAGAATACTAACACAAATCTTCTCAAAATATAAAAATAATAATCTATTAAAAAACAATGTACCGACTGACATTACATCGCATTAGTACAGCATGTTTCCAAATTTACACAAAAATCACATTATTGCCAGGTGTCAAAGAAATTAAAAAGAATTCAAAATGATGTACAGATAAAGAAAACCTTCCCGTGACTAAATATAAAAATCACAGCTCCACATATCCCCGTGATTGTCTTCAACTACCAAACAAAACTCAAATTTGCCAAATGCCAATACCAACATCTTTCATCAACAAACTATCCTAAAGAAAAAATCAATTTTGATTAAAATTTGTTCCTGATATTACTATGATCAAACTGAAAACAAGCTACATAATCATTTTACTCTTATTTTTACAAGGCAATAATATTTTTTATATGTTAAAAAATAATATAAATTATATTTTATAATTTTATTTTTTGAGTATGATAGTTCTTTGACAATATATGATCTTGTTAACCAAGTGATTTTAAATTTAAATCTCACCATCCTCATACTATTTTATAGAAATTAAACACAAGGTAATGTAAGTCTCGAGTTTCAAGTTTAAAGAGCTTTCACTCAAAGAGATATGTTAGAAAGTAATATAAATTATATCATGAAACCTTGCCTATCAAAATAAATAAATAAAATTTAAATATAAAAATATATAATAATTTTTGTTCTATCCATGCAAAATAGGAAAATATTTTCTTCCTAATTTTAAAAATAAAATTATATTTTTATTATCGTTTTTCATAATGATAATTAAGGAGTATTAACTTATTTTCAATCAAGTTTACATTTGACCCCACCATAAAAATGGACTTAATTTAAGGGTAAATCTCAAATATACCATTAAATTATTATTATAATATGAATTTTGTATCCAAATTATTTCTAACATCAATTTTATCTTCAAACTATTTTAATTTCTTAATTAAAAATTTGTACTAGAACATTTAATAAAAAAATGACAAGTTCTTATATAATAATATTTTTTTATAAAAAAAAGTATAATCTGGATGAGAATATGAATAAAAAGTCTTAAAATTAAAAATAAATGAGAATTTTTAATAATTTAATGGTAAAATTGATAAAAAAAAATAATTTGAATGCAAATTTAAAGCTACTTTTGATATGTATTTTTAAGGTTTGTATTTAATCATGTTATACTTGTTTTAAAATAAATAAAAATTTGAGTTCAAATTAATTTTTCTTCGCTCTATAAATAAATTTTTTTTTATCAATCCATGAATAAGCAGTTTGGGCAAAAGCCTTCTTCTTCCTAAATATTTTTTTATGGTAGGTAATTAAAGTAAAACAACAAAGATTAATTTTGGTAATTTTGTATTAATTTTGGTTTCAAAAATTAATATAAAAAGAGAATGAATAAGAGATGTTTTGCAGACCTTTCAATAGCTCTTTTTCTTTTTTCTTTACTATTTACCAATTTTTTTTTTGCCTCTAGTTTTGCTTCGTTTTTTTTCCTTTCTCCTATGTTCTACGGCTTAGATTCTAATGCTTTGTAGAAAGATAACGAGTATAATTATTCTTTTGGTTTATAGATTTTCAAAGAAAATGCATAATTAAAAATTTAATTTGTTGGAATTTTAAGAGATTATCTACAGGAAGATTATTTACATTAAGTGACAAGTATTGTACTCTTAAAAACAAATAGTTTAATCTTCAACGATAATATCTTCCTTCTTCATCCAAATATCTTGATGAAGTAGGTACCTTATATCCACACTCGTCTTATAATGATTTGTTTTATTTTGTATTATCATGCATGTTAAGATTTTAGTTGATTTAATTACATTTTTTAATTATAGTTATTAAATTCAATCTAAGATAAGATTTTAGTTGATTTAATTACATTTTTTAATTATAGTTATTAAATTCAATCTAAGAGTTCATCCACCACATGCCAGGCGCGTGAGACTCCTTTCGACCTATGTGTGGTTGAAGTTTTTTTTTTCTAAGCTATTTTTTAGTGAAATTTTTATTCAATTTTATCTTTTAGTAAATTATATTTTATATTTCTTATCATATAATAAAATAAAAAAAATTAAATCAACGAAGTGGAGTTCCTAATCTAAGTTGTAAGTTTGATAGATTGATTAAGTATTAATCAAATAGTGGGGTTGAGAATTTTTTACGCTTTTTTTTTATATCTTTGTTTTATTTTTGATACTGTTTTCATCATTTAGTGTGGTTTTTTAATTGAATTTTATCATTTAGTATTGAGATGGATAATAAATTAGTTTTGATATTTTCTATTACATAATTAAATAAAATAAAAATTAATTTGACCCAGTAAATTCTATAATTCAGGTCGTAAAGCTGACACATTGACTAAATATCAACTAAAAATTTAAATAGAGATTTTTTCAAATTTAAACAATTATATCGAATTTAAATTTAAATAATTATATCGAATTTAATAACAATATCAGAAAGTTTTTAACAATTTAAATGATTTTTATATTTTGAAAAATTTATGTCCACAACACAAATGCAAACTGATAAACTAGTTGTTTCAACTAAACAATTACAATTTCTAAAATATCCTATAAATCTAAATATCCAAAAATTGATTAGATGATACCCGTGATTGTAAAAATTTAATAAAGAAAAACCAAATGAACAAATTCACGAATCTTAGAACAGCAAAGCAGGGAGTAGGTCCCAGCCATCAATATAAACCACATCTACGTGTCAAAATCCTAATGCCATCACACTCTCCACGTCATCACCCCCTCTCTCTCTAGTCTCTACTCTCTACAGATTATTTGTAGAATCGGCGGTCAACGAACCAATCAAATTAAAAACTCCTATATCCCTCAAAACGGCACCTTTTCAAACTCTCCAAAAAAAAGAGAGTTGCAGAATCGGCGGTTACTACCGGTGGTGGCGGTGGAGGATACGCTATCGCGACGGTGGATGGGGAGGATGGGAAAGATGTACACGGTGAATCCAAATGATTATAAGTTACTAGAAGAAGTAGGATATGGAGCGAGTGCTGTTGTTTATAGAGCGATCTATATTCCGTTTAATGAAGTAGTCGCTATTAAGTGTTTGGATCTCGATCGTTGCAATAGCAATCTGGTTTGTTTACTTTTTTTTTTTTTTACTGTTTTGACTCATTTTTGACTTATTTTTTGATAACTTGAAGTGATTATTGAGTGTGATTTAAGGTCAGATCGTATTCTATTTTGACCGAATTGTGAATTTTGTGGTGTTTTGAGCTTTGAATGAGCTGCTATTGAGTAGTTATAGTCAACAGAGAGGCTGATTGACTGAGGCTTAAGTGATAATTGGATTTGTTCCTTTGATGGTTACTGAACTTGAAATTGATTTGTGATTTTTTTGTTAATGTAATGGGCTTTATTTTATTTAGCATCGGATTGTTAATTTAGGACATATTTTTGTTAACTTTTCACTTTTAATTATAGATACAAGTAAACTTTTCAATAAATTTGATTGCGGAATTTCGAAGCTCTATTGCATTTATAGTTATTCTTAATGGATTTGAAATTTATTTGTGAATTTTAGTAATATTGGATTGAAGGGGAAAAAATTTGGTGGACTTGAAATTATTAATTGCAGTATGCTTTCCATAACTAATTGTATATACTTACAAGTTAGCCTTCTTAATTCAGTAGGTGAAAGTAAGCTTTTTTGATAAAAATCAATTTCATCATTTTGAAGTTTAATGCTCACTAACACGTACTGATTGACGCAACACTTGCTATAAAGGAAAACATTTTGGATTAAATTGATGTTGACTTTGATCATTTTGAATGCATACTTACAATCATGGAATGGAATAATCAACAAAGAAGTGATTACAAGTCACGACATTAGTTGATGAAATAAAGTAACTAAAAGTGTTGGTATCCCATGGACTAATTTTTTGGAGCTGATCATAAGAATTTGTGAAACTTGAGTTATATGTTGGTGAATGGAACTCAGGTACTGCTTGCTTTCTGATCGTAGTGGTATAAAACCCAGAAAAAGAATGTGCTTGGAAGTTATTATTGAATATTTGGAAGATTACTGCTCAGTGTTGGTGTGTTTGCCCTGATAGTAGATACCTGCAGTAGTTCTATTAGTTACACTCTGCTCTTCTTACTGATTTTCTTTTTGCATGCTGTTCATAAATGTATTTCATGACTTGTTTAAGTGGTTATTTGATGAACTTTTTATAATGTAGGATGATATAAGGAGGGAAGCTCAAACCATGAGTTTGATAGATCATCCAAATGTTATTAGAGCTTATTGTTCATTTGTTGTTGACCAAAATTTATGGGTGGTCATGCCGTTCATGGCCGAGGGCTCTTGTTTGCACCTCATGAAGATAGCATATCAAGAAGGATTTGAGGAGTCTGCTATTGGTTCTATTCTGAAAGAAACGCTTAAGGCTTTGGAGTACCTGCATCGACAAGGGCATATTCATCGGGATGTTAAAGTCAGTAAAGCATTAAGATGGCCCATTTATTTTATCAGATGGTCTAAATTTCTCTTTTTATTCTCAACACTGCTATATTATGTTAACTTTTGCATGTGTCGATTGTTCTTGCAGGCTGGAAACATTCTACTGGATACCAATGGGATTGTAAAGCTTGCTGACTTTGGTGTTTCAGCTTGCATGTTTGATACAGGTGATCGACAGCGTTCCAGAAATACTTTTGTGGGGACTCCATGCTGGTAAGTTTCATCAGTAATGATATTTTTTGTAATTTGAGTTCTGAGCTGTATTTTTATTGGTAAGTGTTCTCCTCCTTGCACTTTAACTTCCAAATTGCAGGATGGCACCTGAGGTTTTGCAGCCAGGAAGTGGATATAATTCCAAGTGAGTTCTTTTTGTGAACCTAATTTGTGAAGTTAGATTCCCCTGTGTGCAACTTATCAAGCTATGTTTTCATCCATGTTCTGTGCTTACAAAAACTTCTGGCAGTGCTTGCCATGTCATAAGTCTGGGTTTGTGCATATGTATGCATCCTTATGTGTGCAAACCTGATTTGCTAAACCTTTTATGCTTGTTTTTGGACAACAGAAGTTCTCATGATACTTCCATGTCTTTCTTTGGAGGAAATCTCTCAATCTCTGTTCTTTTTTTCCATTGATATCATGTGTTTTTTTGGTTAATGTTAAGGCAGAACTGGTACCTTTATCTGTTGAAGAAACTGACTATGACTTAAAATTGAGAAAGAAAAGAAAACTCGTATAAGTGTGTTGCTTAATTGCTTCTATTTTCCTGTACAGGGCTGATATTTGGTCATTTGGTATAACGGCACTTGAGCTGGCCCATGGCCATGCACCTTTTTCAAAATATCCTCCAATGAAGGTATTTCCATCTGTTAGGATTCAACAAGAAAGTCCACTAAGATACAGCTTGAGCTGGGGAAGCTCTCATTTAAGTGGCTTGCTAAGATACCTTTTCTTTTTCCTGTTACTTTTCATTCTGTCAGGTTCTTCTCATGACCATACAGAATGCTCCTCCTGGTCTTGATTATGATCGTGATAAAAAATTCTCTAAGGTATTGAAATTCTTTCTCGCTAGATATTCACATCAATTGATTTACTCTGTAAGAATTGCATTTACATGGATAACTTGCACCATTTTCTTTGATGGTACAGTGAGATTGTCAAAAGGCCTCTAGTATAGCTGTTTTCAGTGATTTTTTTTTCTTTTCATATATATTAAGATTCTAATCTGAGGATTTCCAGTTGTGATCAGTCTTTTAAAGAAATGGTTGCAATGTGCCTTGTGAAAGATCAAACAAAGAGGCCAACTGCTGAGAAGTTAATAAAACATTCTTTTTTTAAGAATGCAAAGCCTCCAGAGCTTTCTGTGAAGAAGTTGTTTGCAGACTTGCCCCCACTTTGGAATCGTGTGAAAGCTATTCAGGTTAGCTATCATAGTGCTACAATACTTGATTTGTGCTTCATGTTTTTCTGGTTAGGCTGTTTGATGAACTTGCTGAAATATTGCAGCTCAAAGATGCTGCACAGCTGGCTCTAAAGAAAATGCCTTCTGCAGAACAAGAAGCATTGTCACAGGTTAGCACGCTTTTCAACCTCATAAGATGATGCTTTTCATCTGGTTAATGGATGCACTTGCTGCAGTTCATCATGCATTGTTTTCCTAGCAAATCCATCTTCATTAATTTCTTCATAATCCTTTTCCTGCTTGGTTAGATTATATAAGTTTGGTCATTTTACCACCCTCAGCTGTTCTTATACACTGATTTTTTGGTTATAATTGAGTTGTTTAAGTTTGTCTTACTTTGGGGCTGTACAGATGTCCATTGCTTACCAAGACACTGACAGATGACAAATAGTGATAAGTGTCCTCTGGTTCCATAATTGAAAAATATCCCTTTTCTTTCTACCGTTGAACAAGTTAACCAATAAAATGTTTCTTATGTTTTCCCTTAGAATGTTGTAAACCAGAAAATTCCTAATCCATCAGAAGTATTAAATATCACATAGATTTCACTATAGAACATGTTGGAATAAAATGGTTAAATTTTGAAACGAAAAATTCTGAGTATTTCCACAGTTGAACAGCTGAATGGATGGAGATTTTGGCTCTCACTTTCTTTATGGAAATCCGAACCCTGAGATCAGTATTATGAAACATGGTATTAGCACTTTTACTTTCTTCACCAAAATGTGGTCCTTGACTTGTTCTTCCCACTCAATCCCATTGTAGAACCAAGCTGACAGTACAGACAAATGTAGGCATATATTCTTTTCTTAATAAATCATGCTTATATTAATTTTGTGCCAATAATAGCAGTAATAATCTCTTCTGATTTATGAAAGGTTATCATTCAAATTCTTAGATAAATGCATCTGCGGTGCCTGGATGTTTAGTATGAAGTGTTAAGAACTGAAAGTATAATTGACGACAAGTAACATTCATTGGTCAAATGTATTTGTACCCACTACTTTCTTTCTTTCTTTCTTTTTTTGCTTTTCTTTCTGATCTTTTAAGTAATGGCTTGTCTTACCCTCATCAGAGTGAGTATCAACGGGGAGTTAGTGCCTGGAATTTTGACCTTGAGGATTTGAAAGCCCAAGCATCACTAGTAAGCTAACTATTTAAATGCTTTGTTTAATGAAGCTACATTTTCATTGTTTGCAGCAGTATTTTTCTTGCTGGTTATACAATTAGGAAATGATAACTGTTCCTTTTTTGCTAGGTGCGAGATGATGATGATATACCAGAGACGAGGGAAGAAGATGAAAGCATTAAATTTGGTGGTGGTAAGGTAATAAATGAGTCACTGAAGAGTTCTTTTATTAATCTGAAGTTGTTACCATTGTCCGCTGTATTTATTTCTGCTCCTTGAGGTGCCTCTCTTGCTTTGGGAAATTTTTGGTTCTCAAACAAATGAACTTGTTTGTTGTTTGCAGGCTGCTATTGGTTCCCAATCTAGTTCAGTGAAAGTAAATTCAAATAGTGAAATACAGCTGGTTGAGTACAGCAGACAATTAAGTGGGGGTGAATTGCCTCAGGCAGATAACTTCATTAGAAAGGGCAAGTTACCAGAAAGTGACTTGCTGGAAACCAGTAGCCTTGAAAAAGTTGGGTGGAAGAGAAATGGATCAAGCTCTGAAGCAAAGGCCTCGACTTCAGAAAGCGTCATGGCACAGGCCAAGGCCAAAACAGTGAAAAGTCGCCAAACCCATAGTGGGCCCCTCATGCCTGGTACTGTATTTTCTCATTCATTATCAGAAAGGGGGCGCACTTCTGAAAGGTTTGTTGTCTTCCTTTTTAGTTTTTCTTACAGCATTAACAAGATCTGTCTCAATTAGAGCTGTTTGAAACATAATGTGAAATGATAGTAGTTTCATGGGTGATGTTTTTATTTGTCAAACTTGTATTAGTGGTGGCACGGAATGGCCTCACTCTCTGTACTTGACAATTTGAGTCATAACTCTAGCCTGTATTCCAAACTTGCGAAAGGAAGGCTTTAAGTTCAATAAGTTGATTGAGGTTTAGTTATTTAGCATTGGAAATTCTTTTAAGATATGATTCTATACGTCAGCTGGTGGTTTGTTGAACATGATTTGATTGTAATAAATTGTAACAGGCATTTTTGAGCTGAGAAATGCCAGGTCCTAAGTAAGAGCTTTGTTACTATTTTATGTGAAGTTCAATTATTCGTTTTATACTTTTGATGTAAAATTCTTTTGATTTACTTGAACTTGAACATTTGTGCGCAAGTTTATGAAACTAGCACAAACTTTGTGCCTCTATATTTCCATATGCTCCAAATTTGAAATTATTGGGCTCATCTGTTGATTAATAGGTTTGAGAATGAAATTCATCCAACAGCTGAAAGAGCCACCCGTGAAGTTCGGAAAGCTCCAAGCTTTAGTGGTCCTCTAATGCTTCCAAATCGAGCTTCAGCGAACAGTTTATCAGCTCCCATAAAATCTTCAGGAGGTTATTGCTATTGAGTTTCCTCTTTACTGTTACTGTTATTGTAATCATCAAAAAGAGCTAGAACTTGCAGCTATCAAATAGCGCTGCAACTCCTATAACATGGTTTATTGGTTCTTTATCATTACTTGTTTCCTATAATAGGATTTAGAGATTCTTTGGATGAAAAGTCGAAGACAAATCTGGTCCAAATAAAGGGGAGGTTCTCAGTTACATCAGAAAATTTAGATCTTGTAAAGGTAACACTCAATTCTCATGACGTGCTATGTTATCATCTGACTCTCACTAACTAAAGAATGTGCCCTAGGATATTCCATTAAGTACAGTTCCACGACGGTCTTCACAAGTAGGTGGCTCATCTTTACCCAGTAGTTTTAGTAACAACTCGTGTTGTCTGCTTCTCACTTGATGTTTTATTCTTGTGATTTTCAGTCACCACTGAGAAAGTCTGCTAGTGTTGGTGAGTGGATGTTTGAGCCAAAGCAAATGGTACGTGCATTGACTTTTTTTGTCTGAATATATCTAACTCTTGATATTGATCAAACAAATTTATGACCACATGTCTTGTGAGTTTATGGGATTTTTATTTGAAAGACACTGGACTTCAAGTGCCCACTGAGTCATTAGCTTTAGAAATCGGGTTAGGTGTGGTTTCACTCTTAATTCCAAGATGAAGCATGACTTGATCTCATATCAAGTCTTGACTTTTTATATATATATATATATATATATCTGTTGCGTAGTCTATGAATTGCCTCACTAATTAAGCCACTGCTCCTGCATTTGTCATCCTTTAACCAATTCCATGTCATGCTCTTTTTTTCTAGCCTGTGAATCAGCCTCCAAAAGAGGTTAGCAACAATAGTGTCCATGCTCTACTCTTCCCTCATCTTCAGAATCTTTTTCAGCAGACCTCAATTCAACAGGTAAAAAAGCACGCTTTACTTTCAGTTGAATGTTGTTTTTCCTTTCAAGGTTTGTTTGCCTTGAATTCTGTAAAACCTAAAGCCAGTCGTTCTTGTAATCATATTTTTTTATTCCAGGATATTATTATGAGTTTATTGAATAGCTTGCAGCCAGCTGAGGCCATAGAAGGTGAGTAAAATATCTGTTACAGCATGCTATTTGGTCTGATTTTTGGGGAGAAGCAATTGAACAAGCCGTGTACTTTATTTTGTGTCAGCTGCTCAAAATGGGAAGTTGCCGCCATTGCCTCATGGTTCAGAGAACAATGGAAGTGTAAGCAGATATTCTATCTATAATTTAGCTCTTTCCCAACTATTGGGTTCCAAATTCTTGTATATAAGTGCATCCTTTTTTAAGATCCAAGATTTTCTTCAGTGATGATGCTTTAGTGGGATTTGGTAGCATGAACGCAGGGTCATGTAACTGAACTTGTGCAGGTTCAATTTCATACAGTAGGACACTTATTTGTGAAAGTTGGTTTTTATTATTTCTTTGTATTTCCTGAAATTACCGAGTCTCTTTCATAGTGACTGGTTGGTTTGCTGTATCATGATTCCTCTGATCTACTCACTGTTACAGGTCGAAGCAGCATCCTCTGAGAGGGAGAAATCATTATTGATCAAGATCACTGAGCTTCAAAATAGGTTTGATCATTTGTCCTTTCCTTTCTGGCTTATACATATTTAAGTTTGTTTAATGTTCTCACTCACACTTTGCAGGATGGTGAATTTGACCGATGAACTGAATGCTGAAAAGCTAAAATATGAGCAAGTAAGTTGCTTGTGAGGATCGATTTTGATGTACCTGTTTCATCATCATACTCTTAGGGATGTAGAGCGATCACTAATAGTCTCACCCCTTCTTTCATGATGGGATAAATAGAAAACAGTTGAGTCTGTAAATACATTTATACCCAGTATTGGGGCGAATTAAGTTGAGAATGTTTTGTTATTCTTACAGTTGCAACAGCAGCTGAAAGCCATATCTGGTAGGGAAGAGAATGGGGAAAGGAGCGAAGTGGATGCCTGAAAGCGTATTTCTTATCACGGTAAAGTGAAACCTTCTGTAAATTCAGGCAAGAGCTGTACATGCAGATAAGCGCTAGCCATTCTTTATACGGGCTGGATTAGAACCATCTTTGAGTTGGATTTTGGAGTAAGGTTGCAAAGGACAAAACACCGTTTCTGCATCTCCTCTGCAAATCCGTTGTACACAGTTCTTTGAAGACCAATTCTATCTATCAAATTCAATTGGAAACGACCTTGTCCCGAGCCGTGTGAAGTATATCCGCAAGTTAGCAGAATTTTCCTGGCTTGCTTTTTGTTAAAATCAGTCGCCATGAGGAGTTAGAAAGCTTCAAGTGTTTGTTTATATATACATCTCAATACTTAAATCAGGTTATTCAAATGTATTATTTTGTTCATACAGATTTGATCTTGTACATGTTGGTAGAACCTTTGTGTTTATGAAAATTATGCAACTTTTTCACCCATACTACTAAACTTTGGAATTTCACCACTATTAGAGAATGGTAACGAATGAATGAACAAGCATAATCTTCCCCTTCTCTCCATGCTAATGGCCTCATTGTCAATGGCGCCCTTGCTTAATGTGAACATCTCTCTTTCATGTAAGATCAAGACATCATGGATTGAAAGAGTCCGAAGTTTTATCGGATTGGAAGAATTACGTTTTGAAGTAAATCTCAGTGCAAGACCGCAAGCGAATACAACTGGCAGCAAAAGAGTCCCTTTCGTTAATAGTTAGCATCTGACCGTATGACTTCCTGAGCTTAGAATCCTTGTTAGGTCTTGCGTCCTGGTATGCTCGCCCCCCCCTCTCTCTCTCTACATGACTTGGGTATTCCATACCCACAATACATGCATTGGAGATACTGTAATCACACTAATGTCGACGACGTCAAAGCTTAAGATGGTTAATTGAATATCTATGCATCACTTCTGCAAGAAAACTAGCAAGGGAACTCAAATCCGAGACCGAAGTTTATAAGAAAGTAGAAATGATTAAAAGCAACCTGTCGAGAATACCCTTTCACATTCAACCGCCAAAGAAAAAAAGGGAGTGTTTATGTATGTATAAACATAGCTGTCAACGTCGATGACCGTATACCCACACTCTTCTCGATAAGTACGAAACTCAAAGATTCTGTCTTCTCTTCCTCCTTTGATCACATTCTCTCCTTAAAGGCTTAAATCTAATCTCCATATCTCCTGCCTTCAATGATCACACTGACCACCACTTCACTCTGTCCTTCTCTAAAACCTCCTAGCTTAACTTCACCACTCGCCAAGCTAAAACCCTCTCATTTCCATCAACACTGTAAAACCCTCGTCAAGGTAAAAAAAAACACTGCAAAAACGCACTTACCTCTTACTTTAAATATCCCCTCTTTTGAACTGTTTTTGTTGGTGTTAATGCAGGGGGGGAAGATTAACAGGGGAAAATGCAGGGCACTGTTATCAGACGACACCCCGTTTGCTGCGGCTATAGGTTTGTGTATGCTGAGCTCTTTGCTATTGCCAAATACAGTTACCAAGGACGAGGAGGCGGAGAGTTATTCGGGGATTACTACAACTGATACGAGATTTGCTGTTATGGGTGTTATTAGTTTCATTCCTTACTTCAATTGGCTTGTAAGTGTGTCTCTATCTTTGATTTTATATTTTTTGTTTGTTTTTGGAATCTGGATGTTGATAAAGTTTTGATCTTCTGTTGTTTTGTTGGCAGAGTTGGGTTTTTGCTTGGCTTGATACTGGGAAAAGAAGATATGCTATTTATTCTCTTGTTTACCTGGCTCCTTATTTGAGGTTTATTTTTTATATTTTCTTTTAGTTTTATAGTACCATGCTTACATTATTTCTCATAATTCTGGTTTTTAATGTGGTAGTTAGTTTTGTTTTTATTGATGCTTTGTTAAAGGTTTATAGGGGATGCTGATTTGTAGTGTAGGTTTATCTTTGTTGGTCAGGGATCGATTTTGGGATGTGAACATTTGGGACTGGATGTCCACTTACGCCGCGTCTTGCTAGTTTGGTTATGAGTGTTGTTTCTTTGAATGCAAAATGCAAACTTTGTGTTGAGTTTGAAGAGTTTTCTTTAATGTTGTTTCTTTCGCCAAATGTTAATGTTAATATTTTAGTTTGATTGAAGGATTTGTAATGTGAACAGTGTGAGTAAGACAATTTCAGACTTGAGATATTACACTGCTTGATGCTGTAAAAAAATAATCTGTTGCGACCACTTAACAACAGTTAATTTGGATTGGATACATGAATTTGATTGTATGGTTTTTTTTTAATCTGGCTTAATAGATCAAATATGTCCCTGTCACCTGAAGAGAGCTGGCTGCCTATAGCTAGCATTATTTTCGGCATTGTTCATGTTCAGGTACAATACCTCTCAAACCTTTTTGGTTACCTCCTGGTATGGGGTTTCTCTACATATTCTTACCGTTATGATAGACGAGTAGAATAAACTATGTAAAATATATTCTGACTGAAACCGTATGTTTCAAGTACTATCAGAACTAAATAAGAGCAAAAAATTCTGTAAGTTAATGGCTTTGGTTACCACCATACAAGCTAGTGTTCATTATTGTGCCGCTAATTTTTTGCAGCTAGAAGCAAGCATAAAAAATGGAGATATTCATGGATTTCAATCATTTAGTGAAGCAGCTAAGTTTCTACCCTCACTGACAAAAAAGAAAGATGTCAGTTTGAGGGAGCATCAGGAACCATCAAAGGAGGTACCAATAAATGGAAGCTCATGTTAATTTTCGTTTCATTCTTCTAATGATCAATGAGATTATAGTTGAGTTCTTACTTTCCATATCAGGAGAAAGAATGAGAACACAGGTTCTGCCATCTGCTGACGAGTAATCAAGAAATGAGATTCGTCAGTGGGGAGTCCCATGAAACCACTCAGAAAATCAAGCACACTCAAATGGAGGTTGGGATGATGATGGTGAGCTGGGGAAACAATAGAACAACGGCTTCATGGTTAATGTGGCTTGGTTAAATAGGTGTTCTTTTGATAAGAATGGTCTGGAAGCGTATTTTTGGCTTTAGATTTGGAGATTATAAAAGGTAGAATATTCCCATGTTGATATTTTTTATCATATTTTTTGAAACCCCAAATTTCCAGATATACGATGGCAGCCTGACTAGTTAAGCGAGCGTGTCACACACAAGATTAATTCTCTAAACTCTCTTGGGAATTGTTCACAAGTGACAATGGCAAGAATATACTGTTTGCATGTGTGTGTGTATTACTAATTGTGTAGCTGAATAGAGGTCTCTCTCAGACAAATTGTCCTGCTAAAATTTGGACTCCAAGGGGTTTGCAAGTTGCCTCAAATGACCTAGGGCGCGCGAACAAATCACGTCTCGACTGTTAAGAATACTGTGATAGCTGCTTGGATATGAAGGTGTTTTTTCCAGTCATACGCTATATCTTCAACACATGAAGAATTCAAGCCTTCGGCGACAACCAAAGGTTAAATGACAAAACTGTTAGTATTTCATTTTCCAAATGAGGTTTTGATTTGCGAAAATGACACAATACTGCCAATATTAAGTAGCAATTCAGTTTTAGATGCACAAGAAATCAGACTCAATCCAGCATCTAATCAGCATAAAAATGGCATGCTTTAAGGAAAGTAAACTATACATTGTAGCAAACTACAAGAAAGAAAGGAAAGGAAAGAAAATAAGTGGGTTTAGGAAAGACATTTTTATGGCTTTAATCAGCGAGTTGTTAACGGTGACTATGATGCAGAGAACTCATGGAAGGGTGGAGGAGAGCACAGTTATGAATTTTTCATTTTGTTGGTGCAATTACATCCTGTTGCCAAGGCAGCAGATATTGGGCAATATTGAATCCAGTAGAGGGGATTCATTCTATGTTAGTCCTTGAAGCTGACCTTTTCATAGGAAAGGGACTTAAAAGCCCCATCTTAAAGCAGAAATCCAGACTAACAGCAGCAAAAGCAAAGATCAAAAGATTCTCTGATACATACTTTGCACCATTAAAGGCATGCGACAAGAAGCTTTCAGGATCGAGCTCCAATGGCTGTCCTCCAGCTAGTGTAGCAAGACCTGCGTTGTAAATCCATTTTCCTTGTAAGAAAAACTGTCAAATTCTCGTATGATCCTTTGGAAAAAACTAAAAGTGATACCTTTCACAATGCCAAAAGCTGCAGCTGTCCCCGTCTTCAGCTGAAAATTGTCCAAGTCTCTTCTTACTGCATATCGAAAGGTTAAGCCGAATAATGCACAGCTAATGAAGGTGATTGTGGACGGAAGTATTAGCTGAGCATTGCTGGTCACTTGAGTGAGAGAAATGGGGAGCCCAGCAAGGGTGCCGACAAGTGCAGATACAAAACCTGCCTTTATGGACTCCAGTCTTTCTTGATCTCTGCTAATCTCCTTGCTTTCTAAAGCATCCCCATCATTATTAAGTGACAGCGAACGTTCTGCTTCTTCAACCATGGCTCTTGCCTCTAAGATCTCCTGCTGACATTCTGCAATCTTGAATTCAACCAAAATCAAACAACAACACCAAACAAGAGTAACAAATTTCAAACAATAATTCTGCAATAGAGCATTTAAAATAGATCAGTTCCCTTTCATTTGATACGATAGACTTCAAAATCTCATATTCACAAGCCAAATCATACCAAGAGGATTACTTCATTGATAATCACAAGAAAGCCTGCAATCTCAAAATCCCATTTACAACAGCCCAAGAACATGATAAGAGAGAAAAAACTAAAAAAAATAAAAACCCATGAACATGATTAGAGAGAAACAGCAGACCTCAGAAGCTCTACTTTCAAGCTGGTTAATATAATCCCTCAATTGTTTAGCCTCAAGTTCCTGTCTTTCAATCTCAGCAAGTTCTCTTCTAGCCATTTCCACTCTTTGCGATGCCTTCTCTAACCCGTCAAGCAACACCCTATTCTCTTGTCTGTTTAAAAGTTCCTCCACTTGCTTGTCCACCATACCAGACAATGCATCCTTCAAATTATTACCATTACTTGGTCCTATCTCTTCTGAGCTATTGCTGCTGCATTTTATTACAAGTAAAGGTTTGTGCAGTGAAGTTGTGGCTCTGTTGAAGAGTGTTGGACATGTTGGTGATGTGATACAGAAGGGCTTTGTGAGGAGGAGTCTGGAGTTTGGAGAGAGGATTTTAATGGGGTTGGTTGTTGTGGCCATGTGTGTCTGTGTCTGTGGGTGATAGATTGAAGAAGAGTGGTTTTGGATTGATGATATCTTGGATGCAACTTTTTCAAGTTTTCTTTCTAAATCTTTTGTTTTTTGAAAACTATATTTTTATCCTTATCGATTCATCAATGTTTCACTTCTACCTTTATAATTTGAAATTTTTTTCTTTTTAGTTTTTTGAAAAGTTTAACTACCAAACAACTAACAAATTGCAACTAACAAAAGTTTTTTGTTCTTATTTTGTTTTACTATTTTCCCTCTCGAATCTCCATGAATGAATTTTATAGTCTCTCATAAAAACACTGAATAACATCATAGTGATTATAGGAGAAATCGAACTTTTTGAAAACTAGAAAGGTAGAATTGGAAAATCTTAAATATAAGGATAGAAGTGGAGTATTGATTAATCTATAGGGGGGGGAATGAAGTTTAGCTTTTCCTTTTCTTCTTTTCACTCCACATCTTCGTGCTTTTCCTTCTAGAGGATCCCAATCCCCTTAATCGTATCTCACTATTCCTAATCATTACACTAATATTTGGAGTAACTAATACAGTTTTTTTTTTTTTTAAAAAAAATTAGTTGTAAGTAAAATTTCGAGTGCCGTTGTCTAAGAACTCCCTCCCAAAGTATAGTATCAGAGCTGCACAAGGGCGACCATAATGGCACCTCCCACAGTTTCCTTCTCCAGGAGCAGAATCTAAAGCAGTAATGGCAAAACAATATTCAATATTATTAGAACGCCAATGAAGAGCTCCATTACAAAAGGAAGGCTGACTGTATGGGGCAGTTGCCATCAACAACAAAGCTATATATAGCCGCGGTAACAAGGGTGATCTGGGACGATTCTCCAACACTCTGTTCTCTTTCTCTACGAGTAGACTTCTTGTCTGGTTTCCTGTAGTAAACAGGAGCAAGTTTTTACCTTTTACTCTGCCTCAGCGATTTTTAAGAGAGAGTAATTTTAGTGTATAATACTCCATAAGCCTCTTGCTCCCCCCTCTTATTTGCTCTTATACTTAGTTAAGTGGTATTTGAACACAGAGTCTGAAATTTCAGTTCCTCCATTCCAGTGTATGACTTTCCATGTTCATTGTCGAGTTGAGAATTACAGTTCTAGTAATACTTCCAAGAATGACTTCGCTGGGCATGCATATCTTTCCCAGTTGACTGGATTTTATCTCTGCCAATGATCTTACAAAGCCAGCCTAACAATCGGTCCCGATCAGTTGAGTGTTATCAATTCACTTGTTTTCAAGAACAAGCTTGACCAGAGCCTGAGTACATGTGTTGAATCCAAGTAACAGGGAACTTCTGCACCAAAGGGAAAGGGGTCGATTCTTTTATTACTGGTATAGGAAAGATCAAGTGGCTTTTCACTAGCTATCTGGTTAGTGGCTAGGCCTACAAGCTGCGTCATCGTGAAGTGGGGTGAAGTCGGATGCATCGAATTTCTGATGAAAAAAAGACAAAACAAAAAAAAACAATAAAGATAGATGACAAGTGAGTATTGATTACAAGATGAACAAAAATATCCTTTGCAACGTAATCTCAAGCTGTATTTAGCAGAAGATCCAGAAAACCACACCCAAACCTCAACATCAATAGCCCATCTAACGCCCTCCAATTCCATCTCAACCCTTTCACAGCTGTCCCACATCCCTCTTCCAAATTTCCACCACACAACACGGAGGATATTAGAAAATAATATAAATCATATCCTGAAATTTTATCTAATAACTTAAATTATTGGATTGAGATGGTTTTTTGATATGGTATCAGAGCCTTGATGACCAAATGGTCTCGAGTTCGAATCTCACCATCCTTATTTATTTGATAAAAAATTAAATACAAGATAATGTGGGCCTGTGCAAGTTTCAAATCCAGAGGGCTTTCACTTGAGGGGATGTGTTAGAGAATAATATAAATCATATCCTGAAACCTCACCTAATAACTTAAGTTATTAGGTTAAGATGATTCTTTGACAGAGACAAAAGGAAGCAATTAATCTCCTTTTTTTTTTCAAAGTATTTTTTATATGAAAATATTAATATAACAACCTAACAAGTCATATCTTGAAAAAACAAATTACATGGATAGAGAAAGATCACAGGTAGTGGGTTTATATCTCAATAATTTCTACTTTTTTGTTATTTTATTCTCGATAATTTCTTTGCATTTTTTTAGGTAGGTTGGTCTCTCTCAATTTTTTTTTATTTCTTGATTTATTTATATTAAATGGATATATGTCTACTTTTTAGAATTTTAGGATTCTTATGATTCTTTTCAATTCCTTAAATAACAAATTTAGTTGATTTTTTTTTTAAAGAAAGTTTGAGAATCATGAATCTAAGTTCTAATGGGTAGCTAATAAAAATAAAAATTTTAAAGCTTATATTTTTTTAACTAAGAGATCAAATAGTATGTCAAACAAAAGCTGTATGGATAACTTGTTATTTTTTAGATCAAATAGGTGTAAGGTGTTTCAATATGTTTTGTTCGTAATTCTAAGATTATTTAATTACTTGTTATTTTATTATTTGTTAGTTAGGACTGAAAAGTAATTATCAAGTTTATAAACAGAATTCAATAATTTGGATTTAAAAAAAATAATAATTAATCTCTACCTTTTGCATATTATCGCTACCAATAATTATTTATAAAAGAAAGCTACTAATTTACAAATACAAGATTATTTTACCATGTTTTACACTTTAATCTTCTTCTTTTAAATTGTATCCTTCTATGACAAATTATAAGAAATTAATCTTCAATTTGGTCATAAAAAAATACAATAAAAAAAGTTTGATAACCAAATATTTTAAAGAACAGGCACCGCTCTGGTCCATTAATGTAAAATCTAAGAGGGAAGCTTATGCATTTTGCACATATAGTAAATCCCCCATATATATATATATATATATATATATATATATATATAATACAATAATAGTTGTTTATTGTTAACAGGAGTATACAGACATTAGTTTCGCTGACTAGAACCTCCATGGATTGAGGAAAGAGGGGTGTTGCTCATTTTCTCAGTAATTTGCCCGCGCTTATCAATGAGTTTACCTCCCTCATCAAGCTTGCACATCTTATTCATATCAAAATTAAGTAAATGGTTAATAAAAATTATATATTTACGCTGAGATGTAAGAGTAAAGATTGTAATTAGGGATCCCCTTGCCGACCTCCTGCTGCTGGTGCTGCTGCTGGTGCTGCTGCCAGACCAGCCATGCAAAGATATTTGGGGCGCCTGCCTCCTCTTATCCTTTGTTAGCCACTTTTTTCTCTCTCTTGGGACACGTATTAGGCAACAAACATCATATGAAAAAGGTAACGAAATTCTGGAATATCCACTTCCACGTACCTTGAAGGTCGATCACGAGCAACAAGAGATAGATAGGATCTAACGAATGGAAGGTTCTTATTTTCTTTGTTACTGCGGATGCACGACACCACTAGCTAGTGAGCAGTCACTGTCAACATGAAAAGATCCTATTGAGCTAGCAATACGCAGCTATGGATTAATTTTCTGTCGAAAACAAACTCACTGACGGAGTCACGAATATAAATTTATGTACAAAAACATATCTTTGCTGAGTTATATTTTGTCTGTTATTTCAATTGTAATGTAATCTTCAATGGATTTTCATGTAGAAATAGTGTGTCAAACAAAAACATTTACCGGTAAATCCATCGATGTTTATAGCATATCACCGATAAAATAAATCATTAATAATTAATCTATTGATAATCATATACATATTACCGATAAAATCAAGTAATTAAAGAATTAAATCTAATAGTGGCAAGTTATTTAATTCATTTTCAACTCTTTAGAACTTTCTGAGAGATAGTTAATCTGTCAGTCATTCAACCGGTGATGTAAATTCTGTCGGTAATTTTGTTAGTATTGTATTTAATATTTTTTTAAAAATTAAAATAAAAAAGAATTAAACTAAAATAAAAAACCAAAATTTTATTATTAATTCAAAAAATATTATTGAATATAATTTATCCGAATTGTAAATATAATTTTTCAAAATCTCAAAAAACACCCTAAAATGTACAAACCATACATTCACACAACAAATTTCTATATGAAAAGGCTATAAAACAAGTAAACATACGAATAAACCACATATACTACATAAAAATGCCAAAAAAACTAACATAAAAAAATGAATTGCAATAAAAAACAAGTAGGTCTGTTAACTTGATGTGGCGAATCTTAAAAAATAATTGAACAAGAACAGAGATATTGATAGACTAAGTGCTGGGGTGACTAAATTTGTGATGATTGAAGCTTGATTTGTAAAAAAATAAGGGGGGAATGATGATGTTTTTTGCAGAAAAAAAGAAAGAAGACGAAGAAATGGGGAGGGGAAGAGAAGATCTAACATGTTATAACTTAAATATTACCAAAAAATTTAGCAATGAATATTAGCGGCGGTTACATTGTATCAATAATTTCATCTGTAATATTAACATGTCATATTTTCTGATGAAAATAACAAGGAAATATTTGTCTAATTTTATTTTATTTTGATTTTTTGATTGTTACCTATAATTCTTTCGGTATTTGTAGATAGAAACAACAATGTTATGTTTAGTTAATAAATATCATCATAGTTTTTTTTTATTGATGATTTTTTTTTGTATTAAACAATTTTCAGATAGCTATACAAGTAATCCTTTGGAATTTACGTTTGTTGTTCAAAAAAATATGATAAAATAATATACGAGTGCAGCGGGTTTAAGGATTCCAGGTTGTAATAACTTGACGCAGAATGAGATATTTGACCCAGTTCTTTAAACAAAGAGTGCTGCTGAAAGAGTGGAAAAAATTGGACGGACTCGGAATATTCAACTCACCAATCATTTTCTTCAGCCCTTTTCACATTAATCTAACTGAAAACTTCAAAGTAACCCTTAAGATATTATCTTATTATCAATTGTGTCCTATCTTATTTTATTTTATCAATCTTGCTAAATGTAATAAAAAGATTTTGACAATATTGCCCCTTAATTCCTCCGTCTATTGTTAGTGGCACGCTCACAATTAAAATAAACTTCAACTTACTAAAAAGGGACATTCTTAACATTGAATTTTATTAGTAAAATGGAGGAATGTTTAATATTATTTAGTGTTAAAATTATCTCTTAGAACATTTTGGGACGTATTTTGGTGCCTTGGAAGGAAACACCTGCTGATCATGTCCAAATCACATATAAATTGGATGGAGTTTTTTTTACCATGCTACAAATAAATTAATAAAGGGGTGAAATTACCTAATATCAATTAGATTTGGGTTAAAATTGATTGAAATAAAAGGTTTTGAACTCAATCATAATGAGGCGTTGCATTGGGGGGCTGAATTGAAGTTTTCCCAAATCTGATAAAATCATGTATTTATCATCTAAAAATGACAGGTTTGAATATTGCACAACTTGTGCTCATGAATGCCGTGGGAGATTATCGTGACTCGTGAGTGCTAATATTAAAAAAAAAAACAAAACAAAACCCATCGAAATGACAGCTTATTTATCTGTTAGCACAGTTAAAATAAAACCACTCAGCTGTAAATTTATTTTTTAATAATTACAACTTGGAGTTTTCTCAGGTCACTACAGATAATTTCAGGATCCATAAAATTAGTTGAGATACACACAAACTAGCCCGAATATCTATATTAATTAAAAACATTAAAAAAAAAAAAAAAAACCACTCTCTTTCTTAAAAAAAAAAAACCCTATACCACCTGTGCACTAGTTACTGATTATTCAAATCACTTTTGAGATTGTGATTAAACTAGTTTTTTTATTAAATTTTGATTGTTTTTTAAGTTAAATTTTTTTAATAATTTTTTTGATAGTTTTAATACGTTGATGTAAAAAATAATTTTTAAAAAATAAAAAAATATTATTTTAATTCATTTTCAATTGTAAAACACTTTAAAAATAATCAAATTTAAAAATTATTTTTAAATCCTACAAAGTGTGGAATGGGACGGGAGTTAAATGCAACCTATGAGTTTATTGGGTCTTATGGGATCAGAAATTAAGAATTGAAATAAAATTTAAAGAAAAACTCTCAGGAGAGAGCGCATTTTCACATCAAACGTGCTCTCCGATCATTAATGCTCTTTTTTTTTTTTTTTTGAGAAATTAAAAGTAGTTAACTTTCATCAACTTTTTAAATTGGTTTTAGTGATTATAATTTTTAAAAATTAAGTTTTAGAAATATTAAAGTTTCTGTTTTTTTATAACTGTTTTTATCTAATATAAAATCACAGAAAAAATTAGTCAAAATTTTGTTAAATAGACATTTGAAAATTCAAAATGACCAATAAAACTAGCACGGAGAATATATATATATATATAAAAGCAATTTTGGAATTAAGAAAATAGAATATCAGTGTGGTTTTTTGGTATGGAAAAGGAGACAAACGCTTGACTTTTAATCCATTTTTTCCGTTAGTCTTCGAATAGTTTATTGCAAGTAGAAAATTTTATAATAATATAATTCAAATTTCAAAATCTTATTCAACGAACTTTTTAATATAATATTAAAATTACGATCGCATCGAATAGTTATTTATTGAAATATTATCGACTCATTTTAATTAATAAAAATTAAACATGAAATAATAATAAATCTATATAAATTTTAAGTTTAAAAATCTAAAAAAACTATACATTAAAAAATAATAGAATTTATATGTTCGAACTACACTGTACAAGAAGTATCTTTAAACCAATCCTTTGTGCAGGTATTGACCTGCGGTTCACATTGATCATGGCCCATGACAACAAAAAGAAGTTGTTTTTTTCTTCACCTATCATTGTCCACTTAATTGCATGACTGACGCATCAACATCCCACATTGCGATCAAACCACTCGCAGAAAAGAAAGAATCTCTGCTACTAGAAGAGCTTACATTTCCACAACATTTATGGAGGAGGAAAAAAAAAAAAGGAGGTCAATGATAAGGTCAGCTATATATTCGGTCTAACGATGATGAATTTTAATATCTTATAGGTCTACCTATAATTGATACTAATTATAGTATATTGCTTGTATTTGGTATTGTGATGAAAAATATTTTTAAAAATATTTTTTATTTAAAAATATATTAAAATATTTGTTTTTAGATTTTTTTATTTGAGAAATCAACTTATCAAAATTATCGAAAAACATTAAAAAATTATTAATTTAATATTTTTTTTATGTCAAACGCATCTAAACACAGTTTTGACCATAAAAACAAATGGCTTCTAAGAATATGTTTGTGATTGTAGTGTAAAGTGTTTTTCAAAATAATTTTTCTTTTGAAAATACATTAAAATAATTATATATATTTTAGTTTTGACAACAATACATTAAAAAATTAAAAAATATTAAAAATATTAATTTAATATTTTTTTAAAGTAGAAAGTACTTTTAAGAATCATATTAATAAAAAAAATTTAACCGTTTCAGGAGAGAGAGAGAGAGAGATAGAGATGTACAATAATTTAATTTGTCCCAGTTTTGTATAAAAAAGGACATGCATAGAAATGTTCAATCTGCAGGTGGGGATTGCTAGTGATGTAAAAAAAGGTAATAAATTCAATCCTGCATAGGAGAAAGTAAATTAAATCATCTGATTAGTTTTGAGTTTCTAGCATGATTACAAATTGTGGACAGGCCATAAATCCCGCTTGAGCAAATGTCAAAATCACCACAGCTTACAGGCATTTTGATTAGTATATGTGAAGAGGACAAAGATCTGATAGACCGCAGCTTAAGTCTATACAATTCGTCTGTAGTCCCACCACTTAGGTAGGAAAAGAAGACTACCTAGCTCCAAGTAGATCCAAGAGAAGTAATAATTAAAAGAGCCAAGGTAATTAAGAACGTGCATGCATAGTTTTATATCTTTGTGAACTCTATCCTCTCCTCACTTCATTTCATACATGCTGAATACAGTACTAACTACTGCCTAGCTAGAGCCATGAAGATTGAAGAAGCAATAGAAAAGAAAGAGATTGAGAGGGAGGAGATGGAGATGGAGATGGAGGTAGATCCACAAGATGAACCAGAAGGGTCAAGGAGACCTCAACCATGGACAAAGCAAATCACAGTAAGAGGGTTCACAGCGAGCATTCTTATTGGAGCCATCTACAGTGTGATAGTTATGAAGCTAAACCTCACAACTGGGCTGGCTCCAAATTTTAATGTCTCTGCTGCACTTCTTGCTTTTGTATTTGTTCGATCTTGGACAAAAATGCTTCGAAGGGCAGGATTTGTAGTCAAACCCTTTACTCGGCAAGAGAATACGATGATACAAACCTGTGCAGTTGCATGCTATAGCATAGCACATGGAGGTTTGAGGCTTTGATACTCTGATTAATTACCCTTGTAGAAAACAGTATTTTATCTTATTCTTCCGGGCCAAGTTGAGGTTACTAACGTTGGTTTTCATTTATCTTCGGCAACAGGTGGATTTGCTTCTTATCTTTTGGGGTTAAACAGGAAGACATATGAGTTGTCAGGGGTGCAGACTGAAGGAAATCCTTCAACTTCTATAAAGGAACCTGGATTTGGTTGGATGTCTGGATACCTGTTCCTAGTTTGCTTTGTTGGTCTTTTTGTGTTGATTCCACTTAGAAAGGTATAAATAGCGCCAATAATCTTTCCATTTAGAATTATTAAAATTTTAACGGTATAATATCTTAGAGAATAATTTAAATTATATAATAAAATTTCATATAATAATTTAAATTTTTAAGCTAGAGATAACAAAATGATTATCAACTTAAACTTCTAGTTCAGATGATTTTTTTAGATAGATTACCACTAACTAGCTAAGGTTCCAAGATCTTAATTTATGAAGCTAGGGATTTTCTTGCTGAAATATTCCTAACGGTTTGGTTTGGCCTTTTGGGTGCAGATTCTGATAGTAGACATGAATTTAACGTTTCCAAGTGGCATGGCAACTGCAGTTCTCATCAATGGTTTCCATAGCAGAGGAAATAAGATGGCAAAGTATATATATATTTACGGTCTAAATTTAGCATATCTCATATGCTATCTATAAAAATCAAACTTGGAAATAATATGATGAGTTACTATTACAGGAAACAAGTTCGTGGATTCATGAAGTACTTTTCAATCAGCTTCTTATGGGCATTTTTTCAGTGGTTTTACACTGGGAAAGAAGGATGTGGATTCTCACAGTTCCCTACTTTTGGGTTGAAAGCTTGGAAGCACACGTATTTACATCTTTTTCCTCCTGATTAAATTATCCTATATTCTACGTGTTACTGACCATTTCTTTCTGGTTTTGGGTGTTTCGTAGATTTTTCTTTGATTTTAACACCACTTTCATTGGAGCTGGAATGCTTGTTTCTCATCTAGTGAACTTGTCTTTGCTTCTTGGAGCTGTGCTCTCATATGGGGTTATGTGGCCACTTATTGGTCAACTTAAGGGAGACTGGTTTCCAGCTTCTTTAGAAGAAACTAGCATGAAGAGCTTGTTTGGTTACAAGGTCAGAAACAGATAATAGTGGATGGTTTTCTTAGCCTACTAAAATTTTATTGATCCTTAATTTATGGCTGTAATTTGACAGGTTTTCTTAGCAGTTGCTCTCATCCTAGGAGATGGGCTCTACACTTTCGTTAAGGTAATGGTTTGTACAATCATCAATGTTCATGGCAGAGTACGGGACAAGAAACTCAGTGCAGGTAAATTGGAGATCCTTTTATTTTATCCTCTACAGCTCTTTCCTGTTCTGTAACCAAATGCTGCTAAGTAGATTGAAGCTTCAGTTGCAGTGTACACTGCTTGTTAACTGTATTTCTTTCCCAGCAGCTGTGGATCACCAGAAGAAGCACCTTGATGATCAAAGAGTAAATGAAACGTTCCTCAGAGAGACAATACCTTTGTGGGTAGCAGTCATTGGATACGTAGCCTTCTCTATTCTATCCGTAATTGCAGTGCCAATCATATTCCCTCAGCTTAAGTGGTATTATGTCATTGCCGCTTATGTTCTTGCTCCATCTTTAGCATTTTGCAATGCCTATGGAGCTGGTCTAACCGATATAAACATGGCCTATAATTATGGGAAAGTTGCGCTCTTTGTGCTAGCAGCGGTATCCGGGAGAGAGAATGGTGTGGTGGCAGCACTTGCCGGATGTGGCCTTGTTAAATCTGTTCTTTCTGTTGCTTGCATCCTGATGCAGGATTTCAAAACAGCACAAATGACATCCACCTCCCCCAGAGCAATGTTTTTGAGCCAGGTTGTTGGCACAGCAATTGGGTGCATCGCAGCTCCTAGCAGTTTTTTCCTATTTTACAAGGCATTTGATGTTGGAAATCCATATGGAGAATTTAAAGCTCCTTATGCCCTAATTTACAGAAACATGGCAATTCTAGGTGTTGATGGTTTCTCAGCTCTGCCCCAACATTGCTTGCAGCTATGCTATGGTTTCTTTGCTTTTGCTATAGCAATTAACCTGGTGAGAGATTTTTCACCGCAGAAGATCGGACAATGGATGCCACTTCCTATGGTCATGGGTGTTCCATTTCTCATTGGTGCTTCCTTTGCGATAGATATGAGTATTGGAAGTTTGATTGTTTTAATATGGCATAAACGAGACACCAAGAAAGCTGAGTTCATGGTTCCTGCTGTCGCCTCAGGATTAATCTGTGGAGAAGGGCTGTGGACTCTTCCTGAAGCTGTTCTTGCTTTGGCCCAAGTAAAGCCACCTATCTGCATGAAATTTGTAGCTTCCTAGAACTTACTCGATACATATTGTAAGTTCCAGAAAAATTGTTGTCAGATTATATCACCAAAATGGGCGTTAATAATACTTAATCCCCCTAGCTTTGACTGACGCAGCCTTTAAAATGCCTCCTGTTTCATTTAATTTCCGCACTGCAGATGGAAAGCAGGCCGAAGCCAATTATAAGGCAGTACACATTTTCTCTCTATGCAGTATGCACCAGATGAAAAGAAATGCGCGCGCGCTACCGCATGTGTGTGATGAAAGAAACTCTCAAAGGTTTAAGAGTGTAAATCAAACATGGAAATTGATCAAATCTCCACAATTTGCCTCATTTCTCTCTACCTTGCCATAGGATGAAAATTACTGAAAACTTCAGGCAAAATATTGCTCTGTAAATTAATAGGTTCTGAATCATGTTATGCTTTCAGTCGTACATCATTGCGTGAAAGTGTCATGGATGGCTCCAACCCCAATTCTAAATCATTGGAATTGTTACAAAAATGCAATATACTGTTTGGTGCCAATGTTACTATTGAAACAAAACAAGGAATCGAACTCATCTGCTATATTCCGCATCAAAAGTCTCAACAAGATCACTCACCTGCCACCCAAAACTAAAATAATGTACAACAATTGATCAAGCAGAGAAAAAATGCCATGACAAAAATTCTATCATATACTACTTATTTGAATGACCATATTCCAGTTTCAATACATGAATCATACATCTTCAAAAGAAAAGAAAATAATGCCTAACTGCAATCAGCTTGTTACGATACCTGCCAGGACCTCACTCTTGCCTAACTGCAATCAGCTTGTATACCAGACGGATTGCATCAAGCCATCCATCCAGGGATTCCCACGAGTCAGCAAGCTGATCCATGGGCTGAATTTAAACATGGTTTCTTGATGTGAAACAAAATAACTTCTATCCCCAGTTTTTGGATAAAAGCCCTCAAAAGGTAAAGATAACAGCTTACTGAAGCACAGTAAAGGTAGAATTAAAAAAAAAAAAATCTTCCCTCTCCCTAATAATCTTGAATACAAGCATAAGAGGGAAAGAGTTTTGATAACAGCACCGACTCATAGTTCAGTCACCTAAACTCTATCCTGCCCTGTTTTGAACTCTGAAGCAAAGACAAAATCATTTGAGTGGAAATCAGGTAGAAAAGAGATTGCTTGCGATATGGAAATATACATCCTGATAAAATCTGTACAAAAAAAAAAAGATAATCCAAAACAAATGTGGAGGTATTGATTGAATCCAAAATAATAGAACATGAAGGTTGGATAGGAAGTTCAGTTTTTTATGTGCCCATATTAACCAGAAACAGCAGCGTAGGGGTCAAGGCACAAAGTTTTGGGCAACATGCAAAATGAACCCAAAGCACAAGAACTAGTAGAAAATCCAAGGTTTGGGAAATCGTCAACCAATCAAAGACAATAATGGAGTTCATCAGAAAATGTCCCTCCCCAACATCAAAAGTCTAAGAAAAGATACAAGAACCTAAGCGAGAACTAACTACTGAGAAAGCGGTTATCTACCACAGATTAGACATTTTAGGATGAAATAACAACCATAAACTCAGAAAATTCATTACTAACCATGGAACGCACAAGGCTCAATGCGCTGCTGTATACCAGTAAAGAATCGAGTAAAATTAGCTTTAAATTATAATCCTTTTGCTAATTGAACAGAAACATGCCTCTCATAATTGCAGAATTTAAATAAGCACTTCCAATTCAGGCACAGGAAACCGATGGAGAAAATATATATATGTGTGCAATACTTGCCGAGTAATTAGGTTTTAATGCATGAGCAGCCGCTATATGTAGATAGCAGACTGGCCATACAGCTCGTTAGGGGAAACAATCCTTAGCATTGGCTGCTTCCCTGGTTCTTAATGTGTCCACGGCTTAGACGGCTAAGCCCATACTGCCAAAAAAGCATTATGAATTTGGGACTCAATCCATTTAATTTCTGGGAGGATACGCAAAGACAGTCGATTATATTGTTTTGACCAACAAATTAAATAAAGCAAGACAATAGATATAATCACAGTAGAAACATTGTATTACAGATGAGGATGGAAATGATCAAACTAACCAAGACAGTTCCAAGGTTGTATATCGCTCGATGGAAATCAAATTGCAACTGAATTGCTTCACGGAACTGCATTAGAAACTGTTACAATCCTATGTGAATGCTGGAATGAACTCAGGATTGGAACGCAGCAGGTAGCAGCAGAGCTTATAGCAGAAGAATGCAGCAGCAGTAGATTCAATTAGCATATAAACCACGTGGCTTTGTAAATAACTGAATACACAGAATTAGTTAGAGTTAGTTGATGAATAAGAAACATGGTAGTGATGAGAAAATGTCAGCTAGCATTTTTGTATTAGCTTAGAAATCTGATATAAATGTAATGGCCAGTTGACGTAGGAAGCAAGAAATTAATGAAGAACACATTTTCTGCATCTTTTCTTCTTCTTCCTTCTCTGTATTCTTTCCTTTCTTATCTTTCCAATCCTCCGATCATAAAAGAAACATGCAAAAGGGGATCGTATGAACAGAAGATACAAGTAGACCTATTCTTAGGACATAACACAAATCAAAATCTCCTTCCTGCTTGTCCTATACATTCATCCAGACACTCTAATACCTCCAAATGACTTTTTGTACCTTACTAATTGCAGTTCTCACAATTGTTTGCAGGAACAATTGCACTGAGTTCGTAAAATTGTAAAATTCAATATAGCATCAAACAAACTACCTAGACAATCACACATATATACCAGAACATCATAAGGTATTAATATTTAAAAGAAAAAAAAGGCTCTGCAAAAGTTCTCTTGGAAAAAAAAACGTATAAACAGTGCTGAATTAGGAGAACCTATAGTTGACAAAATACCTGCAGAGCAAGTCCCCAATTATTAAGTGCCTGAAATGGATTTGATAAATGGTAAGGTCAATATAAACAAAAGGGAAAATTATGGATTCTAGCTTCAGATGAAACCAAAAAAAAAACTTTATAAATTTAATAAAAAAAATTATACCTAGGGACTGTTCCAATTAAGTTGGACAGCATTTTCGTAGTTTTTCGTTGCCTACAAAAACAAATTACTGTAGATTCACTTATTAATAGAATTTTCTTGGAGGAAAATATAATTATAACCTGGGTTGCCTAATAACCTTGATGAGCGTGTATGATATGTAACAAAATACGGAGCCCCATTTTTTATGGTCATCATAATCCTTTGATTTTTACTGGATGGATTTATGATATGGATTACCTCTTTAATTTGTACGACTTTTTTTAAAATAGAAAGTTATATTTGTTAAGGGTATAGTCCAACTTTACTAAAAGAGTGTTAAGTAATATCTGGATGGTAGGGGTAAACCTCTTATCATCAATTAGATTGAGATGAAATAAAAATTATAGGAAAAATATCTACCCTGATCTTATAAAAGTATTCTTCTAGATTAATATATTAACCTTGAACAATTAAGCAAAACTATTAGTGAGTTACTCAGTTTGATGAGTATAAGATGATTTCTAGGGTTAAGTGTGCTAAATATCAAGGTTTCGATCATATTATAGCCAACTATACCACTATATCCCGGTCATCAAAGAATAAAAGGATATAGGTGAAGAGAAATGTTATGGTGATTAAGTGAATGAATTCAATCCTAATAAATTTCATAACTTAGATAAAGATGATAAAAAAAAAAAAAAAGAGGACTTAACACAGTAAGTCCTAATAAGTTTGTAAATGAGGTTCAAAAGAAGCATGTAATGGTTGTTTTGGTTGTAGATGAAGTTTTAGAAAACTCTAAAATGAAATAAGCTTAAAGAGATAAGTGTGGTGGTAGAAGAGTTTCAAAATAGTCATTCTAAACTCCTTGGTTTTGTACTATTTATATGTGACAAGGAAGAAGAGGATGATCATGATTTACTAGATTGTATTTGATCCACATTTCATAATGTACATGTTCAAAAACCTAAGATGCATGTAAGTCTTCTTTTATCTCTTATCGTGCAATGATGTCTAACTCAACTTAGTCTTTACACTTGAAGTTCATGATTTGCATGTTAAGATCATAAAATAAATTCAAACAAGTAATGAATAATACAAACTTCAAGCTGATTTATAAAAGTTTCATAATACTTATTTCATGATACTAATTAAACATGAACGGTGTTCTTCTATTTGGTATTACATCTACTTTTAACATAAAGGACCTGATTATATATAAAAGGCAACCAATCCATGATGATGCTTTTGAAATCCTTACCCCATTACCCTTACCATCGATATAAAAAGAACATGTTGATATTATTTTGGATGTACAAGGTTTTTTTTTATCAATGATGGTGAAGTTCAATGAATCATGGTTTGTGGCAAGGTGACTTGCTTCAAATTATACTTGGATCACTAGAGAGATATCACAATAGCTTAATTATGATCTTTTAGAGTATTATTGGAGCTTCATAGAGTTATACTAGATGAAGTCGAATTTCTCCAACCCCAAGAGAGTTGGTAAGGACACTAAACCAAGGACACAGTTCACATAAATATATAATTGAAAACCAACCTTTATTTTTTGGTTAAAAGATTGTGCACATAAGCTTATGTTATTATATTTTATTTAGGTTTTTTATTGGGGTTAATTTATGTTATTTTGTTGAATATTTTATTTAGTGATCTATAAGCCCAATTGTTAATAGTAGTTAAGGTTTTGCTATTTATATGTAATTTTCTACATTCTAGATAATTTTTTGGATGAATTAAAAGATTTTGGGCATTTCACATATTAACACAATTTTAAAAAAAATAGCCAAATAATACATGTAGAAAAAGTTTTGGTAAAATAGCACAGTTTAATACATGTCACGGTTAGAAATAACGACTCTGTAAGAAGTTGAGGTAGGGAATATCAGCTTCTAGAGAAATTGTTAAAATGGACCGGCATAAATTTCAAAGAAGAGAGGAGAGAGAGAAAAGAAAGAAAGAGATACTAGAGGATACCAAAAGCTCAATTACAACATTACCAATACCATAAGAAAGAACTCGATAAGAGAAATCCAACGACACTAAGAAAGGTCACGAACGGTGACCGGAGTCAGCCACACTCTCCTCCTAAAAGCAAGTGAGTTGCTTGTAGTGCATGGCCCGCTACAATCATTGTTGGCGACTTTCTATAATGTTTTTAAATTCATCTCGTTGTAATATTTCTAATATTCTGGTGATGTTATAATTGAAGCTTTGATGTGCTTTTAAGGTTCTCTCTCCTCATTATAATTGCTCACTTATCTTTTAATAAAAAGTTTAGTCAACTTCTATAATTATTAATGACCTTTTTTAATATCATCACAATCTTTTCAATTATATCAATAATTTTATAATCAAAGTTCTAATATATCTCTAAAATTTCTTTGTTTCATTTTCTCTCCTCTTTTTTTTTTTAGATTTATGTTGGTCCATTTTAACAATTTTTTTAGAAATCAATATTTTCAAACTTGACTTTTTACAAAATCCTATCCTTCATGTAACAAACTATACTATTTCATCAAAAAAATTAAAATTATTATATTTTGCCAGGTTTTAAAAAAGACAATGGTAATTTTTTTATAAAAAAATTACAGATTTTCCTGCTTTTCTTTCCTCTCTTCTCATGCTGCTTTTCTTCTTCTCCCCAACCTATGCTTTTTATAGCTTCATTCTTTCCCTTCTTTTCAAAATCTCCCTTGTCGAAAGACCAAAAAATATAAAAAAATCCAAGATGAAAAGGAAGATCAGAAATGCTAATTTTGCAATAACGCCACCATCACTCGAGGTGGGCTGAGTGCGGGCACAGCATTCGTAATTCCATAATTTACCCCATTACACAAATTGCCTTAAGTTGCATTTGTAAAGTGATCTGAAGATCCCTTAGTCTTGAAGGGATCTGAACATCGCAACAAGGACAAGAGAAAAAAAAATGGAAATCTACGGAGAACAAGGGAGAGAGAGGCTTAAGAAAGATTCTTTCTTAAATCTTGTCGTGCAGGTTGACCACCAAGTCATGAGCATCATCGAGAAGCTTCCAGACATCCAACTGCCCAGCCATGCTATTGCACTCTCTCATGATCTCATCCATACTGCTGTACTTCTCAATGATCAGTTTCCTCCTCTGCAGCACACAAGCTGCTATTGCATAAAGCAGCAGATCATCACTAGGAGGGGCCCTTAGCCTCATCCTCCCCCAGGCAGACCTGGCAATCCCTGCCCGTATTGCTGCTTGGTCTGCCCACATCACCTCCCAGAGGCAGAGTGTTTGATCAAGGTTCAACTCCCTTCTGAAAAGGACTACCACCATTCTGTACACAAAGAAGCAGTCTTCTGCTTGAAGCTTCTCCAGGTGCTTGTAGAGATGGCTATCCTTGCACTTGATTATCTTGGAAACAATACCCAATTGCCTCCGGATTCCCACTTCATCAAGCCGGAAATTATGCCGAGCTTTCTTCATGAAGCCCACAAAACACCAGAAGGCTAAAAAATCCTCCTCCATCACTGCAATAATGGGTGAGAGTAAATCGCTCATTCCTTGACAGTAACCAATCTCAGGATCATAAAGTGCATATGCCTCAAGGATAGTAACAAGGCGAGCAGCATGAAAGATCCTGTTTGGCTCCAAGTGATCATAGTCCTGCAACCCTACACTCTCAGCCAACCTCCGTGCCTTCATCTCTGGTACTGCAGCCTGAGATGGTGAGTACATTATCCATTCACCATTTGCCCGCACTGCATCAACACGCATGATTCTCTGCCATGTGGCAAAATCCTCATCTTTCTGCAATTTCAACTTGCTTTCTGTCTCAGAGGGAGAGGAATTCCCCCAAGAAGGCAGATGAAAATCATTTTCACCAGTAAATTCAGTTGCAAGAAAAGATTCTGCAATTTCAGGTTCTTCAGAGGAATCAGAATCACTTGACTCTGTGTCTCCAGCCAAGCCATCTTCATAAGTGACCACACTACCACCATCTCCTTCCAATATTGAGTCAGAGTCCTGAGGGGCTTGGTCGGGGCAATCCGAATCCTCGGCAGCTAAGTTGCCTTGCTCAGCAGAAGGTGACCTCCTGGAACTAGCAACATCTTCTAATCTAGGAGAATCCATAACTTGACTCAAGTCCCCACTAACCTCAGCACTGCTGATTTCAGCAGCTTCCTTGGCCTTAAGACTCCTGTCATTGCGTTTGAGCTTCCGCCGGCACTGTTTCCGTAGATTCTCATATTCTTTTCTGCAGTGCATTTATATATAAGAACCTTGACCACGGAAAGAACGGAAAACCCATGATTACAAGGAATTTGGAAAAGAGAGAAGGTTTCATCCATCACTAAAAACTGTATTGAGAGAGAATTATGGTACCTTTTCTGATCTCTGATGCAATCTCTTTCTTCCTTGGAACTGTTCACATCATAGCTGTTGAAAATAACTCGGCATGAATACAAAGAGCAGCGCTAATGCATCCTCACAACAAATGAACACAAACAAAAAGAAAAAAGCTTCCTAGGAAGGACAATCAGAAAAATAATAGCATAAATTGCAAGCGCGTGTTCCAAATAGAAAAATTATAAATGTTGAGACCTTTTCTATGAGAATGTTTGCATTCAGCAAATTTGTTGCCAACAATTACATTGTTCCTAGCCTACCATTAATGATTTTTCCAAATATACAGATAGAGCACCTTGTGACAGCCCAAATTTAATGACAGAATGTACTGATAAAAAGCTGTTATTTTGCTTAATTATAAATAAACCATCAGAAGGAAAAATCAAGCAGATAAGAAACCCAACTCAACCAAATCTCTGGCATGTAGATGCTAAGAAAATCAAATATAAACAGGCACATAAACAAGAACTTACATTCCAAGGAGAAATGGCCAAACCTCTGGTCTAAGACTTGGATCAATACCCTGCATTAGAGTTTAGGAAAAGATAGCACTCCATCAGCAGTTGGAAATATAGCATCAGGAACATAAAAAAAATCAACATGAGACCTGATGAATAACTAAACAAAACAGTAAAAAAATCAGTCACAGTAGAGACAGCAACATACCCCACTTCGTGCTTTCTTCAGAAACTTAACACCACCATCACACAGTTTCCCATCAGGCATAGATAAACTTTTCCATTGCTTTGGTAAAAGCGCTTGTTTTCTTCTCCTACGCGACCAAGGTGATTTAAGTCCACCCCTGTGATGAAAAAAGAAACAAAAGGTAAGTTATTTGATAATAATCATCAACGAAAACCAGATTCCCAAACCACAAAATAGACCTCGATTTTCTTTTTTCACATATCGAATCAGAGATGGTATAAGCAATTTGCTTTCACTGCCTTCCTAAATGGGAGAACGCATTGAACAGCTAATTCTATGAGTGACAATTATTCTTTCACAAGGCACCTTAGAATTTATTCTTCTACTGAAGTTTAAACACTTTAGTTGCATATCGCATCTACACCATCACAGATTCAAGAAATGTTCCGGAATTCTAATAACAACAGCAAAAGGCAAGTGAAAGGAGCGAGAAGAATCAGAATCTAGCAAGATAGAATAACATGGCGAGCAAAAGGGATCATTTTTAGACAACTAAGAGATTGGATCTACGAAAAAAAACTGAAAACTTGATATAGAGGAATTGAAGAACTCACCGATTAGTGGAAACTGGTGAGGAAGAAGATGATGAAGACGACGATGAAGAGGAAGCAACAACTAATAAAATTGATCTCAAATGAATCCACGATGAAGATGACGACGGTGAGGAGGAATTTGACGGCGAAGAAGATGAAGAGGAAGGAGTGTGGCTTCGCCTTAAGGCTTTCATCAACGGTTTCTGCTGCATCAACATCTAGATATATCTATATAGGGTTTCTTTGGGGACGGTTAATCTAAATTTAGAATTAGATACTCGGTTATTCGAAAGAATTAGGATTTTGATTGTTGATTTTGTTGTTTTACCTACGAGAATAGACGACGGTGCCGGCCAAGGCGATACCGGCCATGGCCGTGACAGCGATGGCGATACCAACATTGGATGGAGCCGTAGCGGCGCCCCAGAAACCACCGCCAGCGCCACCAACAATCCAGCCCTTCCTCCCTGACCCGGTGCTTCCAGTGCTAGCTTCGGCGAACACAACCCATTTCCAAAAGACACCGCCACCGGTGGAGAAGGAGAAGAGCATGAACAGTGAAATGACAGAGATGACACTGTGGGATAGCGGAAATATGAGTATATGCTTTTTTGGATTCGACAACACCATCACCAAAGTGAAGAAACCCCCAAGGCCTCTCTCTCTCTCTCTCTCTCTCGATATTTCAATTTTCAATTGCTTTTTCAGTGTTCAACTCTCTTACATGAAGGAATAAATTATTGTTTGCTAGCTTTTTTCTTTAAAGAAAATCATAGTTTAATTCCTGTTTTTCGGTTTTTGCGTGGTAGTCCTTACTTAGATATGTTTTTTTCAACATGTTATTATAATTAAAAAAATTCTAAGTAAAAAATAAAATATTTATGTATATATATAATTAAATAAATTAAGAATTATATAGGTTAATAAATAAAAAATAAATTATAAACAATAACTAAAAAATAAAACTGAAAAAATCAAAAAACAGGTATATATATTAAGATATTTAATTTCACAAGACGAGATATTTACTCGATTATATTTTTTTAATTTATTTATTTAAATAATTTTTTATTCAATCAAATGATAATAGAAATAGATATATATATATATTAAATAGATTGAGTAAAATAAATGTGAAAAAAATATCATGTAAGGTCATACATGTTAGAAATATTATCTTAAAATAAAAATAATTTTTTTAATTAATCAAATAATAATAGAAATAGATACACACATTAAATTGATTGAGTGAAATAAAAGATAAAAAAATATTATGCAAGGTTGCACATGTTATAAATATTATCTGAAAATAAAAGTTTTTTATTTTAAAAAATAAAATTAATCTATACAAAAACAAAATTATAGATAAATTAAAAAAAACATTTTTCAAAAATTAAATGCACTACAAAAAAATAATTATCTTTTAAAATAGGCTTTCTAAACAAAATAAAAAAAAGAAGAGACACAAATCTAAATATAAATAAAAAATAATTTAAAAAAAATATAAAAGGTCAGGCTAGGCCACTTGACCCATTTCATTAGGGCCCAAGCGGCTGAGCCTTTTTTTTCTTTGCATTTGGGGTAGATGATATTTTTGAAAAAAAAAACATCTAAACAACGCGTTATCTGTATTACCTAGTTTCTGGCTACTATGATGGCCGAAAAAACAGGCTGATGGTTTTTTAAACCCAATCAATCTATTTTTTTTTACCTAAAACACTTAGAAAATATCGCAGGCAACCTGACAAATCCATTCATGAGCTCAAAAAATCGTCTTAAAACTTGAAATTAACTTGAAATCAAAAATCTTACCAATATCATATCTAATTTTCTTGGCAATTTCAAGATAAATAAACCCCTAATACATGCTCCCCTCGTCAACAAGAGCATTTTGACACCAATTTCAATTTTTTTATGTCTGTAATCAATGTAAACAAAGATTTTTTCTTTTTAACGCTGGATTCCGGCGACTTTCTTTCACCTCTCTCATATCAGGGATAAAAAAATAGAGAAAATAAAGTTTGAGATCAAAATTAATTTGTTCTTTTAATTTTGGAAACTAAAAGGACCCAATATCAATAATTTGTAAAATATAGGGGCTACAATAAATATGTTTTTCAAATTTTTTAAAATCATTCATTCCCAGATAATAATAACAATAATGATAATAATATTATTAATAATAATGTGACATTAGTGCTTCCATGCATGGGTTGATATTTTCACGAAAGCATTTAACTAAGGTCATTTTATCCAATCAAAAACATGCCAGCAAATAAAAGGAAGAATAGTAAAAGGCAAGGCAAAAACAGAAGTCAAAAGACAAGTTATGAAATAGGTGGAGGAAAGGAAGGAGAGAGAGCATGGCAGACAGAGACACTCATTTATGCCGGACCACATGCCTTTGCTTTTCCCTGCACTCCGATCTGAAGTGGGTGGCTTGAGCTTCATTTTATCTAGAGATATGCCACTGCCACCCTTTATTGTATTTTTTTCAACGACTTTATAAATTTTAAATATAGCTATGCTGTTCTTGATTATTGGATGTTAAATAACATTAAGAGCATCGCGGCAGTGATTATAGATTGTGATTTTCTGAATCACTAGATGATTGGTCTGGTATACACTGTGCAAGTTTATCATAAACTTAAAATATAATGCATATTAAATAATATTTTTTTTAAATATTGATACGATGATATATTGAAAGACATTTATTTTTCAAATATCATGACTGCTATATGTTAGATCGACCCGAGTTAGTTTATCAAAACCTGGGTCACTAGATTGTGATGACCATGTAAAAAACAAATTAGAATAAATTATGAAAGTCAATTACCAATCAAATCCAATGTTGAAAAATAAAATTGAAAAAATATATATTAAATTAAAAGGAGGAGAAAAAAAACAATCAACCTGGATTGACATGTCAAACCCGCAACCCGAGTAATGAAATCAGGATAACCTTATAAAAAAAATTAAAAAAAATATGAAAGTCAATCTCTTACCAACTCAATGTTTATGGATGAAATCAAACAAAAAAAATCAATTAACAAAAGGGACAAAAAAAACCACTGAAATTAACTCTGACTAATCTTTTAAAATCATGACATGGGTCAAGATATTGAGATAACATCATAAAGAGCAAATTAAAAAAAATTAAAAAACTTCATTTATAACAGATTAAATGTCGAAGGTTGAAATCAAGAAAAAAATCTATAAGACCGAGATAATTCAACATAAAGCAAATTGAGAAAAAAAAAACGAAACTCATTTCCCAAACAATCTAATATTAAGTTATTGGATGGTGAAATTGAAAAAAAATCAATTTAAAAATTATCAAAAAAATTAAATGAGTCGGCTCGGGTCAATCTGTCAAACTCACAACTCGGGTCATGAGATCGAGATAACCCAATAAAAAGCAAATAAAAAAAATTTATGAAGCCCAATTAAAAAAAACATTCAATTAAAAAAGGATCCAAAAAAATAAACAGATCCAACCCGGGTTAACTTGTTAAATTCACGATCTAATTCATGAGATCGAGATAATTTCATAAAAATAAAATTAAAAATAATTATGAAATTCAAACACTATTTTAATAACTGGTATTTTATGGAGTGAAAACAGTGATTTAACCGCACTGTTTAATATTTTGTTAATCAATTAATATGATTATGTGCTCACTTTAGCAGTCCAACAAGATGACATCTGGTTTTATGTCCATTATGAATGTCTGTCTTCAAAGGTCGAAAAAGAATCAAAAGCCGCCGCCACCACCCAGTAGGTCCACCGGTAGTTGGGGGTTGGACCTCCATGGTATCATGATGTTCGCAAAAGGATATGCCATGATCCCAATTCCTAAATATTCAGAATCAACACAATATCTATTTGCTTACATCCAAAAAAATATATATATATATATATATATATTCATTTTCTGTCATCATTTTTTATAATGAAAATTTGAAAAACATGTTCATTTATCAAAAATAAAATTTTTTAAATAAAAAATCAAGATTACAACTATTTTTTATAGAAAAATAAAAGGCATTATTCATAATAGTCATCTTAATAGTATAAATTCATGGTAATCTAATTATAAAAACATTAATTAAGAATTATCATGAAAAAATTATATTTATAATAAAAATTAAATTTACGACACTAATTAAATATAAAATAGTAATTTTAATTTTTTAAATTGTTAGAAAAAAAATAATTGTTCATATCTTTTTTTCATATAAAAAACAATGAAATACTTGTAAAACATTTATGAATAACCTCTAAAATGTGTTTTTAAACTGATTATAAAATTGAGAAAAAGAGGGGTTGTTAAGAAACAAAGCAACATTCTGATTTTTTGAAAAACTGAAATTAGAAAAGGAAATTGAAACTTCATTTTCAAATGTAATTTTATCCCTCCAACAAACTAAAAAATCTTCTAAATTTACATCGACTTTGGAAAATATCTTTTAGAGGTTATTCACAGTTTTTCTTTACAAGTTTTTTGTTGTTTTTCAAATGAAAAAATATATATAAACAATAATTTTTTTCTCTTATATGCAAACACTTTTTGGAAATGCCAAAATTAAAATTATTTTTTATACTTTATTATTTTCATAAATTTAATTTTTACTAAGAAAACCAATATAAGGATATTTTTGGGTTAGCAATATAATCTTGTTTTTATAATTTTTATTTTGAACAAAATAAGATTAATATTTCATAATTAGATTATCATGAATACAAAATATCAAGATGACTATTAAAAATTATGGTTTTATTTTTTTATAAAAAAAATAGTTATAATCTTGATGTATTTCTCTTTTTATTTTTAGAAAAAAAAAACATCTTTGTTCTCATTAAATGAACACAATTCTGATTTTTTATTATAAATAAAAACTGAAAAAATAAAAAAATAGAAAATAAAAAGGGAAATAGTTTTATGTTAATCAACACAATCTAAAAAAAACTAATTTTCTAGTTTTTTAAATAGGAAAATATTACATTTCAACGTGGAATTTTTTTTTAAATAAATAAATAGAATATTACTCTTTTTCTATGTAACCCAAAATATATCAAAATCCAGTGTGCCATTTCTATAACAGTGAACCACCCATTTCAAGATTTGGAAACTCATTTAAGTCCCACTGTTATGCTTAAAAATGATTGCTTCATATGAGGATGTCAAGAGTCAACACAGTCCCTTAATCACTAGCTTAGCAGGAAATTGAGCGTGGAGGAAAATAAAAAAGAAAGTTAAATTCTATTAAGGCCAAGTATTTTTTTTTCTGAAAAGTTAATTTCTAGAAAAATAATTTTTTTTTTATGTTTAGCAATATCATAAACATGAATTAAAAAATATTTTTCAGTGTTTGACTATATTATAAAAAAATAGAAAATAACTTAATAATTTTGTAATTTTTTTTTAAACTTATTAAAAAAATAAGGATCAAATCTAACCTATAAAAAAAATTTGAAGGAGAATGAAATAAAAAAAATCAATCCCATAAATTATTTCAAATAAAATAAATAGCAAATAGAAAAATGAGACCAAGTATGACAAATAAAAAAGTTAAAAGATGATGGAATTAAAAAAAAAACTAATTTTTATCAATTATTTCAAATAAAATAAATAGCAATCAAAAGATTATGGACCGAATATGATAACAAAAAAAAATTCAATTAAGAAAAATATAAGATAAAAACAAATAATAATTAAAAGAATAAGGACTAAGATTGATATAAAAATCAAATTATATCAAATTCTAAGAAATGTAGTAGAAAAATAAATAAATAAATAATTTAAAATAAAATATATAGTAATAAAAAAATAAATGACCAAATTTGATACAATCAATAAATAACAAGATATATTTTTTTAAAATTTTAGAAAATGTATTCCACTAAAAAAAAACTTTCCTGAAAACTATGATAAATTTTTCTTTGACTCTAACTTTTCAGTTTTTTGATTGATTACAAGATGTTCTAAGCTTAAAGACGAAGTTATAAAGATTTCTAGAGTTTTTTTTTTTAATGTATTTTTAGGTCGGGGGTGGACATGAGTTTTTAGGTTAAAAATATTCAACATGATTTTCCGGGCACCGTAGATGCCCATAAATGCACTAGTGGGCAATGTATAACTTGCCATTTCAAACAAGGTATTGCTTAGGTATTTTACCAATTGAAAAGAAAAAAAAAAGTCATACGCACAGGCTTAGCCCTGTAGGCCCATGTGTGCATGACTTTTTTGTCATGGCCCAATTTCCCTGACAAACCCAAGCCCGCACACCCAGGGTTTTTTGTGAAGGTCTTTGTTTTTTTCCTTTAATTTTTAATTAGATATAATTAAAATAAAATAGTTACAAAAAATATTTATGGTATTATTTATTAAATACCAGCCAATTTTTATATTATATTCAAATAAAATTATAATATATTATTCTTGTATTTTTTAACTGAATCCGTGTTAATATTATCATAAACAATTTTTATATTAAAGCTTGATTTTGTGATTATGATAAGCTGTTATTTAAAAAACAAATATTATAGTAAAATAAATATAAAAGAAAAAAGGAAGTACATTAATAAAATAAATGGATTTTGAATTAAGAGATACTTTCTTGATTCTTATAAATTTTTTTATATTTATCCATTCTTTATAGATAAAGAACATCACTTATTTTTTTTGTATATAATTCTTTATTTATTTTATTAAATACAGATTAATTTTTTAATTTATATTTTTTTTTCAATATTATAACACATGCTAGTAACACAAACACATGCACATATTTGCACTAAAAAATAGATATAAATCACAACAGAGTGCAGTTGGCTAGTTTTATATATTCATGAAAAGGATAGGACAAGGTTGTTGGTTGGAGTACGTTGCATAAGGAGAAAGATTAGGTAGCTCATTAACAAGAATAGTTGAATACTTTGTTTTTTTTTTTAATTTTATTATTTAAAATTAGGTTTGTTGGATATTGATTTTTATAATTTAATTTAATTTAATTTAATTTGTTTTTTATAAGTTTATCTAAGTCTCACAGTTTAATTCACGAGACTCGGGGTTTTTTTTATAATTGATTTTTTTTTATTTTATCATTTGCTATTTGGGTTAATTGATAATTAAATTTAATAATTTATTTTGATTTGTTTTCTATGAGGTTATTCTAATAATATCATGATTCAAGTCAAGGAGTTAAACTAGGTTGACTCGGTTTTTTTTAATTGATTTTTTTTTCAATTCTATCTTTCAATGTTAGATTGATTGAGAATCGAGTTTCACAATTTATTTTGATTTGTTTTTTATTGAGTTATCATAATCTCATGTTCTATGTTTGATATGTTAACCCGAGTTGACTCTGTTTTTTAATTTATTTTTTAAAATTTTATTTCTTTATATTAGGTTGTTGAGATTCGAAAACCACTTCACTAAGTGGATAATATCAATTTAGGGTCATCAATTTGCTTTTCTCAAGTCTAACTGAAAAGAAGGGAAGAATTTGCCATGAATTAACCGAAACTTGATTTTGCTTGCTTCAAAATCGAGTTCTTTATTTGGACTTCCACACACTTCACCCACTAAAGCAACAATTTATTTTCACAGTGCAAGCACCATTTGTCTAATAGCTATGTTGGTCACGCTCCGTTTTGAGTATAAATTCAAGATGTTTAATAGTGTTGTTGCGATATGATTCTTACAAAACAAAAATCATAATTAATTTAGTTAAACCTAATTTGACTATATGTTTAGGATGTTGTTTTAATTTAATTTTAATAAACTCTAAGATAACAGTTAACTTAACAAACCTACCAGATAAATAATGAATAATTAATGGACTCGATTAAGTTTAAATTATATTATAAAGGGTTGTGCACAGTATTTTATATATATATATATCATCAAAGGTAGTAAAATATCCAAGTGATTCTCCCTAATTTTTTCTTCTTACTTCACAACCACCAGGCATTGGTGCATGTGATCATTAACAATTAGGTGAACCACCTCTTGAACACCATCCTTATTCGGCTCAACCTCCAGCCAACTTTCCTCTCCTTTCCTCTTCATGTATATATATATATAGAGACCCCAACACCACTGATATTCTCAGTCATTAAAAACTCTAAAACACAACCAATTCTTGATAAAAATGGCAAGCATGATTAGGTCAAAAGAAGATGAACGTGCGGGGGCAGAAATTGTGTATGGTCCTGAAGAGTGCCATCGCCACTCCATAGAGCTTCTTGAAGAGCTGGGATTCCCTAAAGGTGTCCTCCCTCTAAAAGATCTTGAAGAGTGTGGAAGGGTTAAGGAAACTGGGTTTGTGTGGATGAAACAAAAGGCCCCCTGTGAACATTTTTTCGTTGGATCCAATTCTAAGGTAAGCTATGCCACAGAGGTGACTGGTTATGTAGAGAAGTTCAAGATGAAGAAAATGACTGGAATTAAGAGCAAGCAGATGTTTTTATGGGTGCCAATATCTGAAATGAGCATCGGAGATCCTTCAAGCAAGAAAATTCTCTTCAAGACTCCTATGGGAATTGGCAAGTCTTTCCCTTTCTCTGCTTTCATGACTGATGAGGAGAAGCAGGAAAAGCTGGAGGAAGTCCATGGATGAAATCAAGTCCATATATCAACTCTTTTTATTGCTGTGGTTCTTGTTACGTTCATCAATAAACTCACTGTTGTTCATGTTTCCGTGAATTTTTCTCATGTCGTTAATTTTATCTTAGGTGTGAAAGAATTATATTATGTGATGTCTAATATTCTGCAGTTAACCTCATCATCCTTTCGTATATTTTGCTATGGTTATGGTTTTAGTTATATATAGCCACGACTATAACCGAAATAAAAAACAATAATTATAATCATTAATTTATTAACGGTTATAGATTTTGAATAATTATAACTATAATAATCGATTCTCCATTAAGTTAATCATTTACTCCATCTATTTTATTTATTTTTTAAATCTAAATTAATAAATAAATTTTACAAATTCAGATAATTACATTTTAACAATAATGTATATAATAAAAAATATGATAATAACAGCTACGACCTTAACAACAACCACAATAAAAACATTACAAACCATGCAAGATATTTATTCAAAAGAATTATTAATAGAAACTAAACATTGTGGGAAAAACATTTTAACTGAAATTACTGTTCATCCTAGAGTTAAACTGTTACCCTGCAGTGTACATGCGTCTGACCACCAGTAAGAAGACAACATGATGCTTTCAATTTCATCGCAGAAGGTAGCATTTGATCGCCAAGAGGTGCCGCATGCATTTCTTAAAAAGGATGGACACCTTCCACTCACTGGCAAGTGTATGGCACACACCAACAACTTTTTTCTAATTATATTTATATTTGTTAAAAAAACTAAATTTTCCCTTATTCAAATTGATAATAACTAAAAATCCATGATAAAAATATAAAAAAGCCCTTGGGTGTTATTTATTTATTTGCTTTTAAAGGTAATATTGTAATCATTTCATTTTGCAATCAAAGCGTTACAAGACCGAAAAGCCCCTAGGTCCCAATTTTATTTTTATTTTTGGCTTTATGAGTATTAAGTCAATTCACCATGTATCTAGAATGTGAAAAGAATAATATGTCTCCGATCAATATGATAATGACAGATAGATTTTATGAGAAAAACTATTATATCCCTAATAGCTAGTTAAATAATTATGTTTAAGAAGGGCAAATTAAATAATTATTTCATTGTTATAATCGATAGTAACATGTGTCTTCATAGACAGTAAAATATGGATCCCTTTTAATATATATAATGATCCATTTTAAATAAATAAAAAAACTACATTAAGCAAATTAAATAATTATTTCATTGTTATAATCGATAGTAACATTTGTTTTTTCACCTTTACAAATCTAAGTATTTTTGGAGCTAAATTTTATACATTAAGCTAAGATAATTAAGTCTATTTCTATTCAAGTTTTAAACAAACCATTGATATTGATCTGATATATTCATAAATATTATTTTTTCTTAAAATAAAATATGAGACAGTAACATGAGAAACAAATCCATTTGCTATCTGACCCCACAACTAAATGTTATAAAACTTATGCCTTGAAATTATATTGATATTGAATTCTATCCAGTAATATACCCCCATCTCAACTTTAACAGCCCATTATCAACTGTTTAAATTTTTTTCTGGATTCGAGAAAATCTCACGTATTTTTTGGGTCTAGGTGAGTGAGTAAAACCCCGGCTGTTTCAGGCTCTTACAAGAGATGCATGCCCTGACTCGAATTCAAGATTTGCTATGTAGATCTCAAGTTCTTTGTCATCACGTTATGTCCATGGAAGACTTTTATCAACAGTTTAACGCTCAAGCACCTCACAAAGTACAATTATGTAGCTTAATTTTATGCAAATCAACCAGGCATTAAAAAAGGAAATTAGAAGTTCAAACAATTTACTTGGCAGTAATTTAATAATAACCTTCTCTCTCTCTCTCTCTCTCTCTCTCTCTCACTCACTCTCGTCCTGCAAGTTAAGTCATTGAAAAATAAATTTATTAATTCAAATGGAATAAAACGGGAATATCTTAAGGAGTCAAGATTCTCCAATATATGATAGAATAACAGTGGGAATATATATGATAAAGATGGTGTGATTCGCCACTCAATCGTTCCACCAAAATAAGAATCCTGAAGAAGAAAAAACGTAAGAAATCTAGAAATAGCACAAGAAGCCGCCCCACTGCACTCCTCAAGTGACGGGAATATCATCCAAAGGATCTGTTTGCTGGAGATGATATAATTTGTTGTTGGGAAGGTTTAGAAGCGGGGAGATGAAAAGGAAAATGTGGTGATGGAGAGGAGAAATAATCGATGATAACCTGGGTATTTGAAAGTGTGATAATGATTGTTTTTTTAAAAAATTTCATTTTAAAATATATTAAAATAATATTTTTTTATTTTTTAAAAAATTATTTTTGACATTAACGCATCAAAATAATCTGAAAACATAAAAAATATATTAATTTAAAATAAAAAAAAAATTTAAAAAGTACATTCTAACTCTAGTGCAAAACACTGCTAATAGATATAAAAAAATAAAAATAAATTTAAATTTTTCAAAATTATTTAATAACGAGGGAGGGATATTTATTTATGGGCTGGGTTATTCTACCAACTAATCCGGCCCTATAGATTTTTGGATAGGAATGGACTCAACATATCTTGCTCTTCCGTCCAATCGCAAAAGCTGGTTATACTAGTGTATATTTTAGGAGTAATAATATGATAATAGTTATTTTTTAAAATATTTTTTATTTAAAAATATATGAAAGTAATGATTTTTAAAAAATATTTTTAATATTAGTATATCAAAAAACATCAAAAAAAAAATATTTTTAATATTCTCAATTTTAATGAATGATATATTTTTAATAGAATCGCATAAAGATATAACTTCTTATTGAATTTTAAAATTTGCATAAAAATCTCAAACCTCATTTATTCTCTTTAGTTATTTGAAATTTTAATTATTATAAATTTTTTTAAAAAAACAAGTGAGGTTTATATATAATTTTTAAAATATGCTTGCAACTCAGGTGCTTTATATATATAAAAAAACTTTTCCACCTATAATATCAACCGATTAGTATATGAATATTCTCTTCCTTCTAATAACACTCACTCCATACTAAAGCTTGCCCGTATGTTTGTTTGAGGCGTATTAGGAAGCATTTTTTAATTAAAAATATATTAAAATAATATTATTTTTATTTTTTAAAAATTATTTTTAATATAAATACGTCATAACAATCTAAAAAATAAAAAAAAATTACTTAGAGACCAAAAATTATCGGTCTTTAAATACTCCCCATTTAACCACCAAAATGCCCGAACTCTCTATAACCTCCACATCCGCCGCTTTTGTCCACCACACTCCTCTGTCCACACCACCACCACCACGCCTGACCATCACACTCCTCACTCTTCCTGCAAAATAATTAGAGGCGCATGTGACCTCTTTCTCTCAGCCTTCACTTCTTTACACCGTCCTTACACTCTTTACCCTTTTATTGGCCATAACCGTCACGTTGAAACCATTTTCGTTTCATTCCTTCATTCACTCCTGATGTCAGGCTTAAACATGAGTGCCTCCATACTAAAGATGGCAATGTTGTCGCTCTTGACTGGGTCTCCGGTGACCACCAAAGTGTCATGGGCCCCTGGGCCTTCTGAATGGGTGAGCCTCTAGGCCTTTCGAATGGGTTATAAGCATTATGTTGGCTTAATCTATTTGTTTAGGTTAGAATTTGTCTTTGTTAACAGTCCAAGTCTTTGGGTAATTTGATTAGTAGCCAGCGTCTGTTGAGATAAAGAAGGAAAAGTGTTAAAGTAGGGGGGTTGTTAGTTACTTGAGTCGATTGATTGTAATATCTATTTATATTGTATGTCTGCTTCATTAGTTCTAGGCAAAGGATTTACTGACTAGTGTGGATGTTTGTCTAATATATACTCTACTTGCAATCTCAAGCACCTGAAGCAATCGGGGACTGGACTTTCCGTCATTTTTATTCACTATTATTGTTCTGATAGAATTGTAATTCCCATGATACCTGGAAGATTTTTTCAGAGAATATACATTTGCAAGCATTGAATCGTGTTCCTTCTTTAATACTTGTATTTCAAGAAGTAGAAGTTGAAGAATTGTGTTCAGATTTGGCTCAGCTTTAGATTTACTTGTCATTAATTTGCAGGCTGCCAGTGATCTAATTGCTCCAGCCCGGGGAATTCCTCGTGAAGATATCAAGGTATGCAGGACTCTCTCCACAGAAGTCATATACTGCTCTTATCCCCATATCTTGTATCCTTGTCTTTCTGGATAGATATTTGTCCCATTTTTTACTTCTCAATGCTCAGGTTCTGCTACTTGATACTCTTAGCTTCGTCAAGAGTCACACATTAGCGGGCTATAATGAATTTCTCAGTTCTGCTCGTGTTCTTTACCTGATTCAGTAATTCTCAAAGGTCATCTCTTGCCTACATCCACCATTTTTCGTCTTTGTAGGAACAGCCCTGGCTGTTCTGTATGCAGAGTGTTTGTTATTTTATCTGCCATTTAAATTAGAAGTCATGATGCCTAAAATAAATTATAGTAGTATTTTCAAGCAAGTTATCGAGTATCTTGTTCTAATTGTCTGACCTTGAAATGCTTTAGGAAATCTCTCGTTGGTCCTCGAATTTCTAAGTTTACTAAAATTCCTGAAAGATGCAGAGTTAGGTGAATATTTTCTATCATATTCTGCATTCACTTTCAACTACAAAGTCCTTGACCACTGAACCGCCTAACTAATCCTTAAATCTAGAATTTTCTAGAGATTGTGTTGCCCCCCTCCCTCAAAGACTACCTTGCTGTCGCTGTGTGCTTGCCATTTTTCTTTTATGCAATGTTTTTATCGATTAGTTTTTCAAGAAAGTTGCTTTTATCTTTCATCACACATCACCAGTGCAAGCTTAAAACTCCTTCGATTTGTTGCGCAAGAAATTTGTTCTCTCTCGTCTCCTTTTAATCAACTATATGGCTTGCTGTCTCAGGAAAATCCAAATTGTTTGCTCATCGTGACACCCAAAGGTGGCCGTCTAGGGTGGGTTGCTGGTGCTGAAGCGCCAGTTGGCCCTACTTGGAAACCGTTTGGGAAATTCCCAAAAAATTTCAATTTTTTTTTTTGGCTAAAATTTCATATGTTTTGTATGTTTTGGATCGTTTTGATGTGTTGATGTCAAAAATAATTTTTAAAAAATAAAAAAATATTATTGGCACGCATTTCGGCACGAAAAGTTATTTGAAAAACAACCGTAACCACACTGCCAAACATACTTGGACTGATACCATAGTGATGGATTTCCTAGAGAATCTGCCTAGTCAATGATAATAATGGATCTGTGATGCGCTGCCGGACCGATAATTCTTTTTAATATAAAACAAATATTCAAAAATATTATTAACTGTTTATATATATATATATATATATATATATATATTGGATGATTTTTAAAAAATATATTAATATGATAATATATTGGATGATTTTTTAAAAAAATATTAAGACAATAACATATTAGTTCTATTCAAGTTAACCTATCAAATCTGTTATTCGGGTCATGAGACCGTGTTAGTCCTATAGAAATAAATTAAAATAAATTATGAACGGCAACAATAAGCCAAACTAGTGGTTGTGGTGAATCCCTTTGGTAAGTAGATCAATTCCTAAGCAATCTAATATTAAAGAAAAAAAATTGAAAAAAATATTAAATTAAAAAAAAAACTACCTAAGTTAACTCGAGATTAACTTGTCGAACCTGCAACCTAAGTCATGAGATCGAGATAACCCTATAAAAATCAAATAAAAAAATCATGAATTCCAGTTTCCAATCAATTTAATGTTGAAGGATAAAATTAAAAAAAATCAATTAAAAAAAAACAAAAGAACAACCAAAGTCTAACAACTTGTTAAACTCGCGACCTATGAGATCGAGATAAATTTATAAAAAATAGATAAAAAAATTACAAAACTCCATTTCCAATGGATTCAATGTTGAAGGTTGAAACTGAGAGAAAAAAAAAATCAAATCCATAAGACAAGGATAACTCTACAAAAAAAAATTGAAAGATTTTTTAAGCCTAATTACCAAAAAGCTCAATATTGAAGTATGAAAAAAAAAAAAGATAAAAAAATTAAAATTGTCAACCCCCATCTACCTGTCAAACCTGCAACTTGGATCATGAGATTGAGATAACCTCATAGAAAGCAAACTGAAAAAAATTATGAAGCCCAATTATAAAAATATTCAATTAAAAAAAGACAAAAAAAATAAATAGAGTCAATCTGTCAAACCTATATTCTGGATCATGAGATTAAGATAACCTCATAGAAAGCAAATAAGAAAAAAAAAATTATGAAGCTCAATTTTCAACTTGCTCAATATTAAATGATGAAATAAAAAAAACAATTAAAAAAGACGGCCAAAAAATAACCTGAGTCTACTTGGGTTAATTTGTTAAACATGCAATCTTGATCATGAGATTAAGATAAATTCATAGAAAAAAATAAATAAATAATTACAAAGTCTCATCTCTGATAAATCTAATATTGAAGATTGAACTTCAAAAAAGAAAAAAATAAATCTATGTGACCAATATATGACCCAACATAAAAAAAAATTGTGAAGTATAATTTTTAAAATAATTTAATATCTAATATTGGAGAGTGAAATAAGAAAAATATTTAATAGTGAAATTAATAAATACAAAATACAAAATTTTATTCCAGTTAATAAAAAATTTATGAGTTTAACAGTTTTGATAATTAATAATAAAGATTCAGCTTTGTGTTGTCTCTTACAGCAATTAGATGTCCTTTGGAGTCTTAATCATCTGTCACACTCTAAGCTACAAGCCCACAAAATTTGTTTTGCATTTTATCCTTTGTATTGAACTAGGCTCTTCTGCTGTTATTATTGCTCATGACTTTTCTTTGCACTTGTATTGTCTGATATGAACATGGAAAAAGACTACAACATGAAATGAGGCAAGATTCAATAAAATGAGAGTGTGCCTCATTCCAATAGCATGGTATATGTGTATTTGAGAGTGTGATAGCGGTTGTGATAATTTAAAGTGTATTTTACTTGAAAATATATTAAAATAATATATTTTTTATTTTTTAAAAATTATTTTGACATCAGCACATCAAAATAATTTAAAAATATTAAAAAAATAATTTTAAATAAAAAATAAATAAATTTTTAAGAAGCATAATTTCAACCACCACGTTTCTAAACACTGTATCTCTCAATAATGAAGATGCGTGCCATGTTTTTGTCAATACTGAATCAATCAATAAAACAGTATTAATCTTTATTTTTTTTCCCGAACCCCTTAATAACTCTCCGCTTTAATAGAATTCAAATTGGCATTCTTCTTCTAATTTAGTATTAATTTACTGTAGAGGGTTCCCATGGAGATTGCCGTGTACAATTAATTGTATTTGAAGGTAGACAAAAGTCAGCCTGCGAAGATGAACTCTTTCCATTGCCCGTTGGTCATCCACTACATTATTAGCTTTGTCAAAGTATGTAATGTATGGCTTTCTTGGCGGCTCGAGACAAAGGATATGCTTGAGAATAGTCAATGGATTTTCTCGTATTTGGACAGCTATGCTGATAAGGATCATTTTGAGAATGAATTTGGACTGTTTTTAGGAAATAGGGTAATAGTTGAATCTTAAAAATGGCAAGGACTCCGAATTAAAAACATGCAAATTGATCTCCATTACCAGATTGAAGCAAATCTAAAATGAATTTGGACTGTTTTGCAAATTGATGCAAATCTGTCCTCTAAAAATAGAAACGAAAAATCCTTTTTTTCTGATCCGAGAAAAACAAAATAGGGCAACTCCAGGCTCAAATTGCTCAAGGAATGGACTTGTGATGTGCGGTAGGCAGAGATGGATCCTGGGGGGGCAGCAGAGGCCATGGCACCATATGACTAAAGTGTTTCCCTTTGGTCCTATTGTTTTTTTAATTTTCTCAATTTAATCCTTCAATATAAGGTATCCTTTCCCTAATTTTTTTACTTTTTTTTTTAATATTTCACTCCCATATTGACGGAGAATTTCCTTACTTTCCTTAAAAATATGATACAATTGAAAGAATATTTTTTTCATTTTCTTCTACAAGGATATTATTTAACATGTACAAGTCTCAATCTCCATTACCATAAAGAGCAAAATTCTTTACCCCTAAAAGTTTTTAATATTGGATCATAGTAATCACATTTTCAAGAAGTTTTATGGGGCACGATAAATAATCAGTGATATCTTATTAGTTATTTTTCATTGCCATATTTTTACAAATATATATATATATATATATATATATATATATATATATATATATATATATATATGATTCATTCAAAGTGATAAGAATGTCCCCATCTATAATTTCTCTCTAGTATTTATATTTATTTCTTTCTTAAAAGTGGACCTCATAAAGTAACTAATAGGATAATACTAGTTATTCTCTTAGCACTACAAAATTTCTCAATTCAAATTTTTTATGGTGCACCGTGACAAACATAAGTAGGAGAAAAAATAAAATCCATAACTCACTATAAGTAATAAAAATATATTCACCTAGAATTTATCTTCCCTACTTGTATCTATCTCTTTCTTGAAGATTCTAGCAAGTAACTAATTAGATGTCACTAGTTACTTTGATGTCATCATAAATTTCTGCACATATTCAATTCAAGTACCCGGATTTTAGTTCTTAACTCACCTATATAGAATTATATTATATTATAAAAAAAACCTATTATTTATCTCATTGTGGTGCCACACTCAGCTGCACTGTTGTAGTTGAGTTAGCCTCTCTTTTTAAATTTCATGAAAAAATATCCATATATGGTAACTAAAAGTTTTTTTCTTTTCAATTTTATCCTTTTATATTATATTCACACGATTTTAAGCCATTGAGGATTTTACAAAAAATATTCATGATTGAAAATTTTCAAAAATTTTCCAAACTCAGATTTATTAAAAGTCCAAATATGATATTTTTAAAACAGATTTTACAATCAAAACTGAAGAAATAGATATTCAGCTTATAAAATCTTTTGAAACTATCCAACTCCTCTATCAAAAATCCTTACAAAAACATCTAGTCATAAACTATAAATATATCCACGTTGGCCTTGTTCAAGTTGGGATAAAACTCCTTAAAAAAAAAAGACTTAAGAAGGATTATATATATATATATATATAAAGAGGCACAAAAAACTACAATCTGGTTCCTAAAGTTTTTATTTTTATTTCTTAATTTTTGGTCTTTATGTTTCAAGGATTTCACGTTTCAATTCTAAACTTATCGTGTTTTACATTTTAGTTTCTAGAGTTTCAGAGAATAGAGAAAGTCGTCAAAAAAAAAAATAAGAAGAAAGTTGTTAGCTAACTACAATTCAACCACCAAAAAAGTAAATTTTGGCATCAATGAGTTCATCCTGGAGAGAGAAATTCACTAAAAGGTAGTGTTTTAACATGTCGAAAAAATAGATCAAGATCCAAAAAGTTAATTTTTATTTGATTGGATTTTGTTTTTTCAAAGTGATTTTAGATTTTTTTTTTGTTGTTGTTTAAAATAGATTTATTGAGGTTCTTAAGATATTCTGTGAGGTATTTTCAATTTTTGTATTAATATTTGATAATCAAATATCATTTTTTTTTATTTTTTTGTAAATTTTCTATATAAATTTTTCAAATTTATTGTTTTCATGTTTTTCATATAGAAGCAATAATAATGTTTTTTTATTAAAAATAATGTTTCTCATAAAAAAATGTTTTCATCAAATTAAAAAAAATGCACAAATAAGAAAAAATAATTTTTTGATTACAATTATACGTTTTTTTTTCCTTTTTGTTCAAATTATTATAGTTTTTTTAATATTTTTTCTGATTTCTTCTTTTGTTTTTTATTTAGAAACCATGTTGCTAATAAAAAAATCATTTTATTTTTATAATAATAAAAATCATATGAATCAAAAAAATAAAATTTTGACAAAAATTTACATTTTTCTTCAATAATTTTAGTTGTTGTTTTTTAATGTGTGTGTATATATATATATATATAATTAATTAATTAATTAAAAAATAGATTCTAAAATTCTTCGTAGTAGGGCACGAGCAACTATCTTAATTATACATATAACTAAAAAACCCCAGCTCCTTTACTATTCATATAAACAGTAAAGCAGTTGGTCCTTTTCCTTTTTTCTTTTTCCTTTTCTTTTTTGTTTATTTAAATTTCATCTCCCTTTTTTTCTTCTAATTGATTTTTTTACGTTTTCTTTTCATTTTTATCCTTTTTATAATTGGTTGATTTTGAATTGGTTTTTATAATTTATTTTGGTTTTTTTTTTTGAGGTTATTACAGTCTTAAACAAACATCTTCGTATTTGGCTGATGCTCAATTTTACAAGCGTTAATTATTTTATATATCATAAAGTAAAAAATAATTTTAAAAAACAAAGTTGTTAAATCCAGTGGAGTCCATGATCTACGTCACGAGTTTTACGAGTTAAATCACGAAGGTTGTTATTGTATCATTGTCTCAATATTTGTTTTAAAAAAATATATCATCTTGAAATCTTTTTAAAATCAAACTATGCTTTTTACTAGTCATTCAAGTTATCTTTGAAGTTTGAGCTCATTAAGTCGGCTGGATCATGTTAGGAAAACTCCAACGCGATTTAATTTTAAATTTGAGCTAAACAAGGAGTTGGGTAAAAAAAAAAAAATCTATTAAATCAAGTTTAATAACAAAATCAATTAATTTTTGTTATCTAAATATTCTCTTACATTCAAAAAAAAATTAATCCTATCCATAAGATAGCGAGCTCATAAAATTAAAAAATATGTGGACATGTTTGTTTTTTAGTAGGAAATGATTTATAAAATTTTAAAATTTATTTTTGCTTGAAATTTATTTTTTTTAGTTTTTATTTTATTTTGATGTGTCAATATTAAAAATAAATTTGAATAAATAAAAAATATTATTTTTATATATTTTTAAATAAAAAAATATTTTAAAAAATAATTATTATAAGCTACGGACATTATATTTCAGAGTTATAAAGATTCTCACATGGTCGTGATCCCCACTTCCTCCTGAGAAAAAAAAAAAGTGGAAGACGAGAAAGGGAAACACATTAACTCTGGGGTCTCATGACTTTCGAAGTTTGGGCCTAGAACCGTACATACAGCGATCACAGGACCATTATGAACGTGGAGTGGGGCCCACCATAATGGAAGATTTTGATTATCAAATCTGTATATGGGACAGATGAGGTGACGGTGCTCTTTTGTACATTTTCGGACAGGGTGTCCTATGTATGCCGTGCTGTTCGACAGTGGACACATCACTCTTCTAGTTTTGTCCAGACCCCTCCCATGGCAGCTGCTGTGTGGATGGATTGGCTTTGTCAATCAAATCCTTAAAGGAACAAAAACAGGAGGAAGAAACGTTTTCATGGCCTTGGGAGAATAATTCAGCACGCTTTCTTCTTCGGGGTTCTTTGCCTTGTAAGTTCTTATCCTCGTCCCCTTTTCTCCATCACCAAACTTCTTGCAAAGAGGTGGTATTTATCTTGTTGCTGAATCATTTATGTGTGTAAGGAATTAATATTCTGGTATTTTATTTATGTGTAATTGGAAGGGAAAAAAAATCTATTGTCAACACTTTCCAATTTCCAATAAAAAAATAGGTTGGCTGGAAACTTGAATCCAATTAATAGGGTTTAAGTTAATTTTTATATTTGGATTTTTTTAAGGGTATTGATTTGAATTCTAAATGGAGTTTAATTAATAAAAAAATTATCAAAAATAAATAATTAATATGAGATGTGTTTATTTATAACTTCTTTAAAATCTATATGTTTTATGCTATTCTAAATAAATATATGAGTTCTTGTAACAAAAAAAAATTACATAACAAAAAGTATTTTTAAATTAAGGATAAAATAGTCAAAATTGTTAACTTAATTCATTTTCACAAATACTTCAAATAGTATAATTGAATTTAATTATATGATTTAATATTTTATTTTAAATATAAAAATTATAATAAATTATCAAGTAAATTTAAACCTTTTTATGAATTGACTTTACCTTGTATTTTAGTTTCATTTTAGTTCCAAACAGGCTCTAAAAATTGGCAGGTGGATGGATGAGTGTGGAGTCTTATCCACATCTTTGTGTTTTCTTTTTTTCAATTATTGATTTTTTTATGAATTTCATTTTTGACCATTTTAAGAAGATATATTTATTTTTAATAGGTAAAAAAATAATTAAAAGAACCCTCGCCTGACTACAAGAAGGAAAAAAAAATCGAGTTCCGAGCCATCATGACTCATGATAACGTCTTTTTTTTTCTTCCTTTTCTTCTTGGTCCAAGTAAGCTTGGGAGATTCTTCAATAAACGTAGAGATAGAAATGTCGTCGATGATTCATTTGTTGTGCTCATCTTCCTAAGGATCTTTTAAATTCTACAAGAGCTTTCATTTTCATAAAAAATAAAATTTTAATCTTTTATTTAAGTCGGACCTCCATTGAAAATCCACACAATTGTCTTATGATTAATCTTCATTAAGTGAAATATATTAACCACAAAATATTTTATATACGTGTGTATATTTGCAGGTATGAAGATTTATAGTTAAAATCATAGTGCTGTGTATCGATCTTCATCCTAAAAAAAATTAGATATTTTGAGAATCCGTTTATTTTTATATGTTTTAAAAATATTTTTGAATTTTTTACTTGTATTATATTTTTTATAGATAATTATATCAAAAATAAACTTCAAATCTTATAAGTTTCATTTGATATATTATATTGGAATGACTCAATTAATCAAGTTTCAAGTTTACTCTTTATATATTAATAGTTTGAGTGTCATAAATATCAGAATTATTAGAGATTTATATGGTTATTAAATTTAACATCTCGAAGAATTAGTTGAAATGCGTTTAAACTGGTCTAAACATCTATAATTAAAAAAAATGTATATATATACACCCCGACGAAGAGATAAGAAGAGTAGACTTGGCCAATGAGCTGATAACGAAGAAAAAAAAGTCCTTTTTTCCATTACAAGCAAATCACGTGCCTAGCAATTGGTAAACGTGGTACACCATTATGGCACCCAGCTTCTTGGATGGGTTGGCGTGGCCAAACTCAAATGCCAGGTGAGGGAACACAAATTGGATTTTCTTTTCTCTACGTGGGTGTGTTCTGCCTTATCTTCCTGCTAGGTATGGTCCACGTATGCAATGCTGCTATCCTTGGGTTCGTCCCGACGGTGATGCTACAAAAAAAAAAAAGGTTTGTGATCAACCCTTGGACTTTTGAATAATTTCAATAGTGAAGTCTCGAACAATAAAAGTTTAAATTGAAACGCTTCTAAATGTACAGGGACCAAAGTATAGTTTACCCATAGTGAAAGTGAAATATTGCTGAATAATATATTACACGTACGTGGACAATAAAAGTTATTTGGAGCTGTCAAATTCATGTTTCCTGTATCTATTTGTTGCCACGGGCAAACGTGGTGGAGTTCCCTTGCGCGTGGATGTCTTTATCTATAGTGACCATCTCTTTTTTTTATTATTATTATATTAATTTCTCTTGCAAGTAATATGCAAAACCGTATGAGAATTGTGAATCTCAACAGGAAATTGGGAAATTTCGATACAATCCACCAAAGTCCATTAAAAAAGTCATCATATTCAGTGAGCCAAATCAAGAATCCCTTGAATTTGTCGGTTCTCTGGATAATATTACTAAATCTTAATTCAAGTTTTATTTGCTACTGTGATAATAATTATTTTCTAAAATGATTTTTATTTTAAAATGTATTAAAATAATATTTTTATTTATTTTTTAAATTTTATTTTTAACAGTCAGTACATTAAAATAATATAAAAATATAAAAATAAATAAATTAAATTTTTTCAAAAATATTTTTAAAATACAAAAAAAAACTCTTTAGTTTTTCTTTTTCCCTTTTTCCCCTAAAATTCTCGGAGCAAAATTGTTCACTATCCCATTCCTTAAGGTCGGATATCTACGATTGTGTACTCGCCAGCATGTCAAAATTAAATACGAGGATTATGTGTGATTCAAGCAATAGCAAGGTGTTCTTTTCAGGGATAACGTTAATTTGATGTAATAAATAAACAGAAGCCAAAAAATAGTTTTATTTTAAAAAAAAAGTCCACTTAATATTCAATTATTATTATTTCCTTAAATTCATCAAATTCCTTATTTTTTCTTTTTTTCCTTAAATTCTCTAGCTAACCGATTATTATTATTTCCTTAATATACTTTAGCTAAGCGCCAGCATTGTTTTCCAGTTCTAGTAAATTGAATTGCTTAATTTTTATTATCTATTAATTAATTACGAATTGAAAAGAAAAAAACTGAAGTTTCAAAAGAACATCATTCTTTGCTGAATCACAAAATGATAAACCTTATCTTTGCTCAATTCTATCCCAAATAATAGACTGCTGATGGTCACCACCCCACTATGTTCCTTATAAATTTCTTAATCAATTAATAACACTTTAAATGTGTCGTTTAATTTGGTCACCACCCCACTTTCTTCCTTATAAATTTCTTAATCAATTAATAACACTTTAAATGTGTCGTTTAATTTGGTCACCAGAGACGACAGCCCACTCTCGTCGCTATCGAATAAGAATTAAAGAATATTACCAGTGGATCCGGTTTTTTTTTTTTTCTGGTTTGAGAGAGTGGTTCTGATTGTTTTTTAAAGTATTTTTTACTCGGAAATGTATTAAAATAATATTTTTTTATTTTTTAAAAATTATTTTTGATATTAGTACATCAAAATGATCTAAAAATATCAAAAAATTATTAATTTAAAATCAACAAAAAAATATATAAATTTTTAAAATATTTTTAAAACACGAAAAAACAGTCATCACACACACCACAGATATTTTCTACGTTTCTTAAGATGTTCGTTTTTTTTGTTTTTTTTTGTTTATAAGCCATGTTATTGAAACATGGGAAATGCCTTTATCGTTTTTCTGATTATCAGAAAGGTGTTTATCATGTCATCACAAAGAATGGGTGGTCATGATGGTCTGACAAGGCTAGCACAAGTACCAACATTTACATCTGCATGACTGCATGAATGAGGTAATCATCTATGTCCTCTATTTACAACCTGGCCGGAGCCTAGCTCAGTTTTTAATGGGATCATTGAAGCCACCGATCCAATTATACCCGGTCAGGTTATAATTTTCTAGATTTGTTTTGTTTTCCTTAGGAAAAAAAAAGTTATATTAGTAAACTTAAAATTTTATATTAATTATAACTAAAACTAATAAGTGTTTTAGTGTAACGCGAGCTACAATATATTATGAGTATTTTCAATATGAATTATTATATCCTGCATTATAATGAAAGTATTATAGGCTGTGAATGCTTTCACTGTGAACTGCATTATTTTTTTTTTATAATTCAAAGTATTCACATCAAATATATTATTATTTGTGTTATAATATTATTATTTTTATAATAATTTAAAGTTTTAATATAAAAAATATTATTATTTGTGTTATAAATATTCTTGGAATTTTTAATATAATTATTTGTGTTATAAATATAATTATTTTTATAATAATTCAAAGTTTTAATATAAAAAATATTATTAGTTGTGTTATAAATATTATTATTTTTATTACAATTCTAAATTATCATCTCAAAAATATTATTATTTGTGTTAGATGTATTGTTGGGTTTCTAAATATAATTATTTGTGTTATAGATATTGTTATTATTACTATCGAAGAAAAATCATATATTTTTTAAAAAATAATTAAAAAATATAAGAACTTAGACAGACAAGTTAAATATTATTATTAATATTATAAATAGTCATGTTGGGTCTAGCATTGTGCAGGACCCAAAATAGTCTTAGGTCTTGCCGGGTGCAGGACCTAAATAGCCTTGTGTCCTGGCCGCTTAAGGACCCCAATAGCCTCGGGTCCTGCAGGTTGCAGGACCAAAAATAGCCTGGGGTCCTGGCCACGACAAGACCCCAAATAGCCTTGGGTCCTGGAGGACCTAAAATTAACCCAGATAGCATTGGGTCCTACCATCATCAGGACCCAAACTCGCCTTGGGTTCTGCCATAATTAGAACCTAAATTTTTTTTATGAAAATAAAAGGTGAGCCAGCGACGTATTGCGGGCCACCTAACTAGTAATACACTAAAAGTTGTGGGGTTTCACTATAGTTAAGCACTATTCACACACTCACATAGCAATGTGGATTTACTGTTCATTTTCTAATAATTCATTCTGGTCCTCAAAGTTTTATTTTATGCAATTTGATCCTAGTTGAAGGTCAAATAATTCTAATTTCTTAGTTAATAGTGAAATTAAAAGAAGAGAAAACCGAAATTAAAAAGGCGACATACATGAGTGGCGTGCTAGGGATTGCACGAAAAATACACTAAGCTCATAAACCTTTAAAAATAACACAATTTAGGTCCCTTAAAATTTTTTAAAAAACATTTTTGGTACACAAGTTTATTTTTGTTATTTTTTAATTCCTGGTTAGAGATAAGAGAGAGAAAGAGGGGTTGCTCGATTCTAGTAGTGAGAGAAAATCACTGTTCACCCCATTTTCAACCATCAAAATGGGTTTTCTTGGTGTCCACAAGTTCCTAGAGATGAGAGGAGCTTCATAGTGGTTGTTTGAAGGCTCAATATTGTATGAAAAACCAAATCTAAGACACGAAAAACAAAAGTAACTCTGTTTGATTTCAAGTTCCTGAGCTATTGTTGGGTATTTGGAGGTGACAAAATGGTTTGCGGGTGTTATAATGGTGTTGGTGAGGTATTTCTGAATTGAAATAGCTTTAAAATTGGGTTTTTTTGGCCAAAAGAGTCATTATCCTGATTTCCTAGCCACTACTATGGTGCCCGAAATGTGGACTTGCAGATAACATGTTGTCTGCTTTGGCGAGCGAAGTGTCACCAACTTATTATTTTTTAAAAAATAGGTCATCCAACCATTTTAAAAAAACAAGCCCAGACTAATGAGCCCGGACTTAAAGGCCCACTAACGCTCATAGGCTTTTCATTACATAAATTTGGAGTTGACGAAATGGTTTGCAAGGTTCGTGAACATATATTTATATATTAATGAACCTTGCCTAATGATAAGAGAAAAACAAGGAGAAAATATTATAATGTTTATCTTAAAGGTCATTGTGGTGTTTTATTTGAGGGGGAACAAATCTTGTCATCACGACCATTCACTATGCCTGAACCATTCCAACATGACAACCACCATTTAGTAGGTCTAGTTATGACAAAATGATATTGGTGCACCAGAAGTTCTTGAAAAATTTATTACATCATGATTAATAGGTATATTTGAAATCAAATTAAAAGTGAAGTCCACTCCTCTTTTGGGTTAATTTTTTGTAGAATTTAATCTTCAACATAAGTTCCTTAACATGGAACGTTAAGATATTTTAAATAAATTATAGGTGAATGAGAAATTGATCTCAAATAATCCGTAGTTTGCATATTTTAGTAAAACCTAAAAGGCCTTAAAAAAACTTTATCCCATATAGAAATAAACAAAACTTCCTTGGTCTTTATAAAGTGAGTAGTTAAAAAGTTAAAATTGAGCTCAAATGACACTCAAGTTTTTAAAAGGAAGAAGTCATAGGCAAAACAAAGTTTGGGCTTAAGCCCTCCCCACACATTCGTCCGACTTACGCTCATGCTTTGGGCCAGGCCTGAGCCTGAGTTTTAGTTTATTATAAAATAATATTTTAAGTCACAAAAGATTATCTTTTGCCAACTAAAATTTATACTTGTGGCTGGTCCATTAAGAACTATTTCTTCATGCTCATTATTTGTCTAGTCTAGCCCATGAATGTTAACAGTCTTTTCTAGAAGCTTTTGTTGTAAATTTGAATAATTTTTTCAGCTTAAAAAATAAAAATTTATGACCATGATGTTTAGATTTGATTCTTGATTTATGGTGCCTAATCAAATGTTGATTATTTTCAGAATTAATTCTTCAACTTCTTAGCTTCCAAAATCTACTATAAAAAAGATGATGAAAAAAGAGTTTCAAACTATATTTTTTGATTTTTATACACTCCTTTTGACCTTGTATTTTAGTGTTTACTTCTCATTTTAAGTTTTGGTTTTCCTTCCAAATTTAGAGTTTATATTCATCTTGTTGAGAGATATTTGAGTTTTATATTCTTTGATTTAAATACCATGTTTAGAAGTGTATTTAAACCAAGACAATGTTATTGAAAATTTAAGAGATATATTGCAAATATCCTAGATGCATTTAGATTTTTTATATTTTATTTCATAAGAAAAAATAGATCGGGTTGACAAAGATTTTCCCCGACTGGATTTTGTGTTTTTTTGACCAATTTAGGGGGGTTTGAGTTAAGAGATTTATTTTTTTGAGGTTACAAAGGTGTTTATTAGGTGAAATAGAATTTTTAAAAAGTAGCTTTTTTTAGTCTAAAAAATCTCAGCTTGAATTTTTGACCAAATTTCTGGTGGTTGAAAATTACATTTTCAAATGACGCGTCGTCTAATTATTATTATTTAAAAAAACTAAAGACGACACGATGTCCACCTTTAAGCCAGGAAAAAAAAGATTAGACATGTAAGTCTAACCTTGTAGACCCCATTTTAAGGGCCAAACACACTAGCTCACATAAGCATAAACACCTGACCTCTTTTAGCCTTTATTTTCTTTTCCTCTTTGGTTTAAATTTAAATTCATTCTTTTTTTGTTTGTATCTTTAATTTAAATTTGTTGATTTTACGTGAAAGTCCAAATTTTAGTATATTCTAAAAGTTTAGTATAGTATAATTAAATTGAAGATATATTCTAAATTTTTTTTTTATTAAACTTAAGCAAGTATGTGACTCAGGCACGAATTTTGTGTATTAACTAGGTTGATCTATTTTGATCCAAAATATGGTCATCTTAATATTATTTTTTTAAAAAATGAAACAATGTGGTATTGAAAGTCTTTTTTTTTTCAAAACCGAGTCTTGAAAATCTAAATTGAAACTCATTACAATTAATTAATTAAAAATGTGTTTGAGATATTATTTAATAAAGTCTAATTTAATTTTTACTTTTTTTGAATAGGATCATAACATATGTTTTTTTTAATATTAACAAGCGCTTTTATTCCAATCCTTCATGATATATTTTTTTTGTTTTATTCAAGCATTTTTCTTTGCATCTCTATTTCTGTTGCCATATAATTAGATAAAAATCTAGATTAAAATAATTTATTAAACCCATTCAAATTCATGACCCATGTGACGAGTTTGACAGGTCAACCTGAATCGATTAAGGACGTCGTCTTGAAATGACTTTTTTCTAAAAATATGAAAATGATTCTGGCTTCATTTTTTTTAAAATTAAATTAGGTTTTGAGTGTAATGACTGAGTCACGTTTGGACCCACTAGCTTGAACGAGCATATCTAGTTAACTCCTACACGGTTTTATTTAAAATTCAGGCTATGCAAAGGGCCATATTGTAGAGCCAAGTAAATTAATGAAAACAAAAGGAACTATACCAGCAAGTTATTGTGTTTCAATTAGGTTTTAAATCTTTTTCAAAAAATATTAAAATGATTGTGGCTTGATTTTTTTTTTCAAATTAGGTTATGAGTGTAATGACCAAGTCAAGTTTGGACCTGTTAGCTTGAACGAACATATCAAGCTAACTCCAACACGGTTTAATTTAAAATTCAGGCTATGCATAGAAGCACATTGTAGAGCCAAGTAAACTAATAATAATAAAAGGAACTATACTAGCAAGTTATTTTGTTTCGATTAGGTTTTGAATCTTTTTCAAAAAATATTAAAATGATTGTGGATTGATTTTTTTTTTATCAAATTAGGTTATGAGCGTAATGACCAGGTCAAGTTTGGACCCTCTAGCTTGAACGAGCATATCAAGCCAACTCTAACATGGTTTAATTAAAATTCAGACTATACAAAGAGCCACGTTGTAAAGCCAAGTTAAATTAATGAAAACAAAAGGAACTATACCAGCAAGTTATTTTGTTTTGATTAGGTTTTGAATCTTTTCAAAAAATATTAAAATGATTGTGGCTTGAATTCTTTTTTATAAAATTAGGTTCTGAGCGTAATGACTAAGTCAAGTTTGGATCACTAGTTTGAACGAGCATATCAAGCCAACTCCAATATGATTTAATTTAAAATTCAGGTTATGCAAAGAGCCAAGTAAATTAATGAAAACAAAAGGAACTATACCAGCAAGTTATTTTGTTTTGATTAGGTTTTGAATCTTTTTCAAAAAATATTAAAATGATTGTGGCTTGAATTCTTTTTTATCAAATTAGGTTCTGAGCGTAATGACTAAGTCAAGTTTGGATCACTAGTTTGAACGAGTATATCAAGCCAACTCCAATACGGTTTAATTTAAAATTCAGGTTATGCAAAGAGCCAAGTAAATTAATGAAAACAAAAGGAACTATACCAGCAAGTTATTTTGTTTCGATTAGGATTTGAATCTTTTTCAAAAAAAAATATTAAAACTATTGTGGCTTTAATTCTTTTTTATAAAATTAGGTTCTGAGCGTAATGACAAAGTCATGTTTGGGCCCATTAGCTTGATCGACAATATTAAACCACCTCCAACACGATTTAATTTAAAATTCGTGGGCCATGAGTCCAACCAAGTCAAATTAATAAGAACAAAAGGAATTATACTAGGAAATTATCTTGTTTTGATTGAGTTTTAATTTTAATTTCTTTTAAAAATATATTGACATGTAGTTAAATAAAAAAAGTGTTAAATAGTATGATGCAATGCATTTATTGTTAATGATTTTTTTTGGTATTTATTAATGAATATAATTATTAATTAATTTTATTAAATGCATGCATTAAGTTTTCAATTTAATTTTAAAATTTCTCTTAGTTTATAAAAAATTAACAATATCTATATATTTATTTTTTTAACATTAAAATTAATTTTTGATCTGGTAGCAATGGAGAGCGCAGCGGGACCTGTTACAAACTCAAAAACTATTCTTTCTTTTCTTTTCATAACCTTCATTTTGGAACTTTTAAAACATTTTTATATTGTCCACAACTTTTTCGCTAACTATTCTTTTAACTGGACGTCTTTGTCTCTGACCATCACTACAGTGACAACAATAAAAAATACAGCTACGGTGCAGCCATGGCCATCATAGTTATTAAATCCGGATTGGCATAGCAAGTCGAACTAAACTTGATTGATTTGATGATTGAACTATTTTAGATAAGATAAAAAATCAGAATGAGTAAAAATCTAGCAAAACTTTGTTGATTCGTGACCCGAATGACTCGACAAAACCTGGTTAAGACATGTTTTTTTTTTAAAGTGTTTTTTCCTCCTAGTCAGAGATTTTTTTTATATTTTTTAGTTAGTTATTAATCATTTTCAAAGTTTACTATATAAATACTAGAAGAATATTTTATTAAATCCGGATTGGCCTAGCAAGTCGACCTAAACTTGGTTGATTTGATGATTGAACTGTTTTAGATAAGATAAAAAATCAGAATGAGTAAAAATCTAGCAAAACTTGGTTGATTCGTGACCCGAATGACTCGACAAAACCCGGTTAAGACATGTTTTTTTTTTAAATGTGTTTTTTCCTCCTAGTCTGAGATTTTTTTTTATATTTTTTAGTTGGTTATTAATCATTTTCAAAGTTTACTATATAAATACTAGAAAAATATTTTATTTTTTTAATGTGAGATTTAAAGCTTTTTAGTATATATACTCTATATTCATAAGAAAAAAGTTATGTTTTTTCAATATGGGATAAAAAACCTTTTAAAATATTCTTTTAAATTTCATTATTTATAACATATATACCTTATATTCATATGAATTGTTTCTTAATTTTTTTATATTAAATATTAAAACTTTAAATATATTTTTTTAAATTTTTTCGAGTTGATCAGAGTTAAATCATGTAACCCAAAACCCGGCTTCTTAACCGGGTGAACTGCCTGGTCGGTTCTGATAATTATGTGCGACAATCACATCCCAATCTCCAAGGCAAATATATCTTATTTATTCCTACAATTTGTATTTCCTTTCTTGAAGCCAAGCGCATGCCTTTTGTATGGAAATGAGCCACAACAGGTATGGTTAGTTATGAAATCCAGAAATACAGTAATTTATCCAGGTCAAATACTGTGAAATACGCATTCCAGAAATATCTCTGATATAATTGAAAACTATATAACCAATTTAGAAAATTTAGTAGCTGTTGTTAATAAAAGCTGAAAGGAAGGCGAATTAACAAAAACTAATGTGTGTGGTGTTTTCAATATGCATAAAATCACGTGACTTTTTTTTAAAATTTTAATTTAATCATCAAACTTCTTCTTTCCACAATTAAGCCATTTTAAAATAAAATTAGCACCAAATAACATTTTTTTTTGGAGGAAGGGTTGAATTGAAAAATAATAGACTGGAGTAAAAAACACGGGTAATATAGGTGGTGCTTTCAAATTTGTAACTAACCAAACCGATTTTTTTTTAAAACAAACCGAAACTGGTTCAAACCGACGAGTTTCGGTCTGGTTTTTTAGGACAAAACCGGTTTGGCTCATTTTTTTCCTGTTCGGTTTTTTCATTTTTTTGCTTATAAAACCGAAACCGGACCGGATCGGCTGTTTTTTTTTAAATTTTAAGCGGTTTAATCGATTTTTTTTTGTTCGGTTTTTAGGTAAAAAAACAAGCTTTTTAGGTAAAAAAAACTGTAGGCCCGATTTTTTAGCTACCACAGCAATGGTCGGGATCTGGGTTGGCATATGACACATTGTTTGCTACAACAAGTGATGTGTTGTCTGCCTATTTTTTTTTATAAAAAAAGTTGGGGTGGATGACGCCCCTTTTAAAAAAGAAAAAATAGCAGGCCTCGACATGTGACCATGGGCTTCAAGCCCCATATGCCTAAGTTTTTCCTATTTTGGTAATTTATTTTTCAATTAATACCTTTTTATGTCTTTTTTGAAATAGTTTGTAAGTTTATTTTTTAATTAATACCGCTGCTATGCCATTTTTTTTTTACTTATTTAGTCTTTTTTAAATAGTGCAATTATTTTTTAATTATATTGGGTGTCTTTAATTTTTCATGAGGTTGATATGATTCATTTGTATTTTATATATATATAAATTTAATTTAATTTTGTCAATTAAAAATGTTTATTTTTATGATATTTTTAATATGTGCAACTTTATATAGTATTTTATTTTTCCTTTTGTTTTATTCAATAATTTTATGAGTTTGTTAATTTTTATTATAAATTAATTTTAATAAATAATTTTTTTAAAATAATATGGTAAATAACCCATGTGATGCTATCAAATAGCTCGATTTATATTTTTCTTTTAGTTTTTACAATTTTGTTTTTATTTATCAACAATTTTTTTTTATCGAATTATTCTGATTTCATGATCTAAAACGTATAAAAATATGTAATTTTGACGTATCTCATGTTCAAGTCATGAATTTTACTTGGTAACCCAACTTTGCTAGTCGTAATATTTTTTTCATTTATTTTTGCTGTTGTTGTTTTATTTTTTATTGTATTATTAAATTAATTAAAATTTCACTTGATTACTTTTACTTTTTTTTAAAATTTATCTCTTTTTTTTTCGGTTTTTGTTTTTAATCTAGGCCGCGACATCACGCGTGCTACCGATTTAATATCTTACCAATCTATGTAGAATTTTTTTGTAATTTGAAGATTATCCATTTCAGACCACATAAATGAAACGGTAAACAGATTCCCAGTTAATTAATTGATTTACCCTCTAAAAAATGTCTACATTCACTGTACTATGTTATAAACACCTAATGGCTTATAACCGCATAATTAATTACCTTTTGACCTCATTACAATATTTTGAATAAATTTTATCTCGTTTGCAGCTCTGCTCTCTCTCTATATATAGAACCACAAATCCTTCTTCCACAGCAATCATCTCTCATTCCCTTATTATTGTTTTTTTTATAATAAAAGGGTTAAAGGATTCTTGTCTACATATCTCTCTCTTTGATTTCTTAATAGTTTGTAGCCATGGCTGAAACCAAGAACCAACAGGGCTTTGTTTTTTCCGGCAAGAAAAGATCATCGACAGGGCAAGATGGTGATGATGATTTTATTGTTTCTAATAAGAAATCAATGTTGTCTACAGGCTTGCCTTCGATGTGGGAGGACCCAGCTGCAGCATTAGCTTCCGCAAGGCATGAATTTGGTGAACATGGTGGTGTTAACATGTCTATTGAGGCGTCTGCCACCTTCACTGTCATGGAGCCTGAGACCATGCGCCGTATGTTTGCTGGCGAGCTTGGTCCTGACCGTGACTTCTTCATATACAGCCGGCACTTTAATCCCACAGTTTTAAATCTTGGCCGTCAGATGGCTGCCCTTGAAGGCACTGAGGCTGCCTATTGCACCGCTAGTGGTAAATTAATTTTTATTACTATCAATAGTTTCTACAATTTAAGAATAATGGTTTTTTAATGGCCAGCTTATACATAAACCTAAACTAAATTAGAATATTAAGATTGATTTTTTTTTTTAAAAAAAACACTCTCCACAATTTGTGAGTTGTAATTGCACAACTTGTCTTGATTATGTATGTTACATGAGAATGCATATAAATGTGTGACAGATTGGTACATATATATGCATCATGAATTTCATAGGATTTGATTCCAGAAATAAACTTCTTGTATTTTTTTTAATTTTTTTTATATACACAGTTTGATTTTGAATATTGGGTCAATAAGGCACCTAAAATAAGGTATCTATTTTGACGGGAGAAAAAAAAACATTTACAAAATATCATAATGGACTTGGAATGGTTTGTTTTGGACAGGCATGTCTGCGATATCATCTGTGTTGCTACAACTTTGCAGCAGTGGAGGCCACATGGTGGCATCAAGGACTCTCTATGGTGGGACTCATGCATTACTAACCCATTTCTTACCAAGGGCATGTAACATAACGACAACATTTGTTGATATCAATGATCACGAGATGGTGAAAAATGCAATGGTTGAAGGACAGACCAAAGTTTTGTACTTTGAGTCCATATCTAACCCAACTCTGACTGTTGCTAACATCCCTGAACTGAGTAGAATAGCCCATGATAAAGGGGCGACGGTTGTGGTGGACAATACTTTTTCTCCGATGGTTCTGTCCCCGGCTAGACTAGGAGCTGATGTGGTTGTGCATAGCATCTCCAAGTTTATTAGCGGTGGAGCCGATATCATTGCAGGTATATTGCAAATTTGACTCTTCCAAATTTCAGATTTTAGAATCAACGTTGTTTAATTTCTGTCCAAATTCGATACGGCATGCTGTCGACAGGACCCCATGTTTGGCAGCCTGTAAATTTCGAGTAATGCGTTTCTTTCTTTGCTTTCTGTTTTAGAGTGGGGTTATTATAGTTTTTTAAAGTGTTTTTTATATTGAAATATATTAAAATATATTTTTTTATTTTTAAAAAATTATTTTTAAAATAACCGTATCAAAAATTAATTTTTTTTTTTTTAAAAATTGAATTTTTTAAGAAACGTTTCCAAAAAATCAGTAAACAGCATGACAAGACTTGATTGGTGGAACTGGGATTTAAAGGTGAAGATATTGGAGAATTTTCTCGAATCTATCACAAAAAGGAAAAAACATTTGTATGATTGGTGGAACTGGGATTTAAAGAAATGAGAAGTTCGAATCCAAAATATGACAAGACTGGAGGGGTGTTTTTAGGCTTATCAACACCATGACGAGACTTGATTATCTTTTAACAAAAGAAAATTAGTGGTGCCATGGAATCTTTTAAGACATTGATTTTTAGGGGTGATAATATTTAAGTATGTTATCGAGGATATATGATGATGCATGCTCACGTGGACCTCCTGAGTTCATCCGGATGCAATGATGGCTTTCTTCGCTCGTGAATGATGGGTGTCTTCGAGTCACTTTAGAGCATGCCAGCTTTTACTAATGTTTATAAATTTTTGTGGTTTTGTTTTTGACATTTCAATAAGATTTTCTTGCGGACAGGATCACACACGTGATCTGAGTGTGGTCTTTTCCTTTATTGTTTGTGTTGCGTGTCCTTCATCTTGTTTGTTTTCACTTTTTTGTTTGTTTGCGGATACCAAGAACAGTCGTGCTAAGCTATTAGAACAGTACTTGCCCCTGTTTTCTTTTTCTTTTTTCAAATTTCTACCCATCCTAAGGGTAAACAAGAATTATTGCTAATGCATTAATTGAATATTCTCAGGTGCTGTTTGTGGTCCAGCCAACCTGGTGAATTCAATGATGGATCTTCAGCATGGAGCCTTGATGCTTCTTGGTCCCACGATGAATGCCAAGGTTGCCTTTGAATTGTCAGAGAGGATTCCTCATTTGGGGTTGAGGATGAAGGAACATTGCCACCGTGCAATGGTTTACGCCACCAAAATCAAAAAACTAGGCCTCAATGTCATTTACCCGGGCCTTGAAGATCACCCTCAGCACGAGCTCTTGAAGTCCATGGCAAATAAAGAATATGGGTTTGGTGGGCTGCTTTGCATTGACATGGAAACTGAGGAAAAGGCTAATCGTTTGATGAACCACTTGCAAAACTGCACTCAATTTGGGTTCATGGCAGTGAGCTTGGGCTATTACGAGACCCTTATGTCCTGCTCTGGTAGTAGCACTAGTAGTGAACTGAATGACGAGGAGCAGGCACTGGCTGGCATTTCACCAGGACTGGTGAGAATTTCTGTGGGATTCGTTGGCACTTTGGCTCAGAAATGGAGCCAATTTGAGAAGGCTTTTTCAAGACTGCAGGATTCGGGATTATACAAGAATTGAGCTCATGTCCAGTGTTTCATCAAGTGTTGTTGGTCGGTCACTTGGTTGGGTTGTCGTGTAAAAATAAGTGCTGAGTACCTTTTGTGTTCATACAGTTTATGCTCTGGATGTTATGGACAGTATAATAATGGTTCTCCTGTTCCGTCTTTGAGTTCAAATCATTATCTGTGTTGCTTGCTAATGTTCCATGTGGCCTTGAAGCTGTTGAAAACATCCCTTCCATTCCCATCTTAAATGAATGATTATGACCATTTTGATCCAACTTCGATCTTGTCCTACTAGCTCCGGGGAAAAATCTTGTTGTCAGCAGGGCTTCATTTGAGACCCCTACCGATCTGTAATCCTCCTCTACTAAAGCAATCCAAGCTAAAAGTTCAATGCTTGATAGCATTCATTTGTTAGTTGTAAGCATCATCGAGTAATCTGCCCAGGATAAGAGTATGATGCCAAGTATAGCATCGACAAGGATGGTAAAAATAGTGGACACTGCACAACCCAACTCATAGCAAACGGATTGAAACCATAATTATCAGACCCGGCCGTGAGTTGCCGGGTTCAAAACTAGGTTCTTTTTAAGGGCCATTGTCAGGCAGATCCTGCACATTAGTCCCATACAAAGTCCAGTTTTCACTAACATTTGCCATCCAAGTACATCCTTCTTTGCTCTAGACAATGGCACTTAACTATTGTAATTTTAGCAACAATTCTCTTTTCTAGACAGACATAGAAAATTTCAGTTCAAAGTTGGGACTTGATTATCAGGCTCAAACTCATTATCTTCACCAATATCTTCAAGTCTGTCGAAGTAATCTCAATTTCATTCAAAGAAGCAACAGCGGGAAAAATTAAAATAAAAAAAGAATTCACTTTTCTTGTGTTTCCTCCGCTGCGGCTGAGTCAAAAGAAAATTTTAACGTAGGAAAAAAGCTCAGGTGATGACAATTCTAGCAAGTACAGGTTAACTTTCAAATTGATATATAAAATCAAAATAACTCGCCAAAAAAAAAAAAGAAAGCTCCAAGTATAATAATCAAATATTAAAAAATAAAATAAAAAAATAATTTTAAAAAATATAACGTTGAAGAAGAAAACTCGAGTTAACTCGGGCTACTTGACTAACTCATATTTTTGTTAGAAATGGAGCTTTATAATTTTTTTATTTGTTTTTTTATAAATTTATTATGATCTCATGATCCATGTCGTGAGTTTAAAAGGTTAACCCGAGTTAACTTCGATTATTTTTTATTATTTTTTTAATTGATTTTTTTATTTCATCATTTAACAATGAATTTATTAGAAATTGAGCTTAATATGTGTTTTTACTTGATTTCTACATGGTTATCCTGATCTTATGACCCAAGATAAATAGTTTGGCAGGTTAATTCAAGTTAACTAGGATAATTTTTTTTTTAATTTTATCTTTTAACATTGGATTAAATATTGATCTTCATATTTTATTTTGATTTGATTTTTATAGGGTTATCATTGTCTCATAACCCGGGTCATCATAAATTTGACAGATTAATCAGGATCGATCTAATATGTTATTATCTCAATATTTAAAAATAAAATTTATCTAATATATCATCATATAAATATTTTAAAAAATGTCATCAACATGTGTTGTCTTTTGAGTTAATAATTATTTTTTATTAAAAAAAATATGTTAACAATGTTTAATTTTATTTTTTTAATATTAAAAGAAAATTGATTTGATTAGTAATATAACGTGAACTAATAATCTAATATTACATGAGTGTGATAAATTAATTGAGTCACAAGTTTATCTCTTAAGGTACCCAGATTTAAGAGTAAACAATCAAGACTAGGCTTTCAATCGCAAAATCTCAAAATCAAACCACCAGAAAACTATGATTGAAACTAAAGTGGTGATGGCTAATGGCATTGACTAGTAGAAAACTCTCAAAGTTTTCTTAGTTAGGATAAACTCGCTAATTTATAGGATCGGATTAAAAATTGATTTTTAACACAAAAAAAATACAAGTATTGTTAAAAAAAAAATTATTTTCTTTTTAATTATAAATTTAAAATTTGGTGCGTGTATTTATTAAAATAAATTTATAATTATATACGTTATTAAAAATTAAAAACACATTATTAACAATAACTAAAGACTATATCGGGAAGCCTAGAAATAGATGCAAATTAAAAAATTTGACTAGAAAGCTTAGAGATAAATGTAAATTAAAAAATTTGATCCCTTGCGGCTGAGAATCATTTAATTTTTTTATTTAATTATATGTAAATATTTGTTTAAGAACAATAATAATTTGAATTCTATTGAAACAAAATAATTTGCCTGTATAATATATAACAAAAAAATTATATTTTTTTTTGTAAAAAAAAGCTTAATAAGAAAAGAAGGGATTATTTTGTTTTATTAGATTTTTTTATTTCAGACACCACCTTATCATAATAATAAAAGCAAGTTTAAATTAAAAAAATAATAATATTTTGATAATTTTAACATGAATATATTAAATAATATAATAAAAATACACATATCACGAGTTGACGCGAAGGACATTTTGGTTGTGTCATCAAACCCGGTTCGGCTCGGCAAGCCAACCTAGAGACCTTATGATTCAACTCTTTATCTAGCCCGAGTTTCAAAATTAAACCGGATTGGAGTTGATATGGTGTGATTCATTTGCAATGGCGGGTCCAAACTTGAGCCGACTGACCTGATTAAAATTTGATTTCATTGAAAAACTTTTTAAAAAGGTGTCGTTTTAGTTTTTTTTTATAAATAAAAGTGAGATAATAGTGTTGTGGATCGATCCGGGTTAATCTGCTAAACTCGCGATTTAAATCATGAACGCGGTTGGGTAAGATAACTTTGTTTGTCCAGGTTTATTTTTTTTATCTAATAATATGATAATACAAAGAGATAGCACAAGAAATTTACCCAATTAAATTAAAAAAGTAAATACAAAAATCTAGAAAGGTTATATAAAAATAGTGTTTGATAATATTATAATCTTAATAGGAAATAACGTAAAAATTAAACAATATTTAATAAAATAATATTCTACATGCATTTTACATGAATTAATTTTTAAAAAAATCAATTAAAACTGAAGATTCGAGCTTTTGCCCAGCCTAATTTCAAATTTAACTGGGCTAAAGGTGATCGTATTGACCTTTCTGCCTCAACACGTCCTAACACAACCGGGTTAAAATCTAGTTTAACTGAAACAAATTACCTTGATCCTTTCAAGCACACTAACACTTTGCTTGTATTTGTTTTTTAAAATTACATTTCACATTGATCGGTACAAAATTTAATTTTTGGTAAAGAGATGAAAATACCCCAAACTTGTTTTTTCTTGTTTTTCTTCTCGTTTGTCCTCCTTTTCTCTCTATCAGCTCATCTCCTGCCTCCCCCTTCCTTCTCTTCTCACCTTGGTTGACCAAACCAGGTAAATAAAACCACAGTCATCTTCTTCTTTTTCCTCTTCTTTTGTCTTCCTGCCACGAAGGACCATTACACCCATGTACTTGAAATTAAAATAAGACCATAAACCCTAATTTGAAATAAGAATCCCTAAGTTATTAAAATCTACTACTTCTTTGGTGTCTCTTCTTCTTCATTTTTAGATCGATTTTGTTTTAGTGTTCTGGACAAGTGAGATTTGGTTTTGGGAACAGATGATGACAAAGATTAAGTTACTTTTGAAGGTTGTGTTATAATTGAGTTTTATAAGATCAAGGTTTTTCAAGATCTGGTATTTTCAATTTGAATTGTGTCATGGATTTTCTTATAAGATCAAGGTTTTGGGAACTTTAGAGTTGATGGTTTTTCAAGATCTGGGCTTTTTAATTGAATTGTGCTGGAATTCATTTTTCTAAGGTTCAGTTTTTTATTCCATTTTTGAAGGGTTTTTAAAGATAATTTAAGAATGTTGTGGAAAGTCAAGTTAATTCAAGCAGATGGTGAAAAAAAGGGGGAAATATGAAGCTATTTTCTCAAATATAAAAACTAAATAAAACAATAGCTTGAATTTCAGGGAAATCATAAATCATCCAAGCCAGGAGTATGGAAAATATGAAGCTATTTTCTCAAATATAAAAAACTAAATAAAACTATAGAGTGATTTTCTAAATAAAATAAAACAATCACACCTTCAAAACAAAAAATTACAAAATTTATTGTGACCCACTCAAGTTTATCCCTTAACTATGCGTTTAATTATGTGTAAAATATACAAAAATACATGCGTCTACTATTCTAGAAACCTTGCTTATAGTAATTTAATGAATCCGATGGACTAGTAATATTCTAAAATGATTTGAAAACACTAAAAAATATTAATTTAAAATTAATAAAAAAATAAAAAAAAATTAAATTTTTTAAAAACACTTTTAAAATGCAGTAACAAACAAGCCCTTTGAAAAAAAAAAAATTATTTAAAAAAAGGACAAAATATAGAACATCAATGCTATTCAAAACTCCAAAGGTACTAAAACCATAAAACTATGTTGAATTCTAGTAAATTTACTAGCAGATTCAAGATCATATTTTCGAAGGTTAAGAATAATCTCAAATAACTATTTTTCTAAAACGGCAAATTAACAACCTTCTAATTGAGAATGAGGAAAGTAACAATAATGTAGTTGGAAGTGTTTTTTCAAAGGCGTTTTTAATTTAGAAAATATCAATAGATTCTTTTCAAATATATTTTTTAATATTCTTGACATTAAAAAAAAACATCAAAATGATAATTTTTTAAATTAAAAACAACTTTAAAAAGCATTTAAACATATAACAACAAAAGATGTCCAAATAAATATAGATAAGATCACCAATAATAACTATCCTTCTAGATCTATATTATTGTTTTTTATTTTATTATTTATTATCATTCAAACCCATGGCCCAAGACTTCATTAAACTAGGGATCATGAGGTTTGTAAGGGGATGGATGAAGCAATAAGGTCCAGTAAGCCTTGACTATTGCGTGAGTTTTCTCTGCAAGGTTTCTTTCATGGCTCTAGCGGGCTTGTTGATGAAGGTAAAGAACCAACACGTATCATTACCACCATTAGTGCTAGCAACCATGCAAGTTGTACCCTAATATACAGATGCAATAGGGGGCTTTGATTTTCAAATGACTCTAAGTAGAGCCCAATGTTGATTGGCTAATACGCCCAACCTTGACATACATTTGAGATATGTACTCTCCTGTCTGTCAAACATTAATGAATTCAATGTCCTCTACACCTAGAGTGCCGGGGAATCATCCTTAAGGCATGAGGTAGCCTTCCTCTCCCCTGAGTATCACTAGTAGCAATGAGAGAAAGACTTCTCTTGCAGGGAGAGCTACTCCCCCCCTACTTGAGGTCAATGTTAGGGCTCCATCCCTTTTAATTATAGGGACCAATGTGATGGACCTTGTTCCTTGCTATTTCCCCTGGTCTCAAGTTGGAACTTGAACTCCTTATCAGATGTAACAACATTCCTACTTCTATGGATGGATGTATCTGACTCTTTTACGGTCAATTTCTTTATTCAAAGTAAAAAAATGAAGAAGTTTCTAGTGAAAAACACCTAAGGTGATGATTTTATTCTCAGAATAGAGTGGGATTGGCTCTGGAATTTTTCACAAAACTATTTTTTAAAAGTTACAAAGAGTGAAAGTAAAATAATAGTTAGAAACACGAATGACTAGAGTTATAAAAAAAAAAACTTTTCATCTATACTTTTAGATGATGACCTTTCATGTCATCTTAGATCTCCAAAAGTATATTAAATTACTGCATTAAATATAAGCTACCATTTTGTTTCTAAAAGATATCTCCTTCAATAAAGACGAGCCACTTGGCCACAAAAAATCCAATAGTTCTATGTGGAACAAATATGAAGAAGGTAAAAAGACTCTTATTTACTATTAATATAATTTCAAATCTTTATGTATTGAATATGCAAAGATTTAGGGGGCTACTAACGGATCAACATGTTTTATTTTTACCTAGATCCTCATTTAAAGGAATCAGAGGCATTGTGATAACCTAACATCTTTAGGTTTAGCGAATCGTTGAGCCCAAGCCTATACGAGTTTGGTGAAGCTGTCAGACCTACATCTTTAGGCTCATCCAAGCGCTAAGCCCAAACATATATGGGTTTGGTGAGCTGGCAGACTAAGCAATCCTGAGCTTAGTTAAGCGCTGAGCCGGACTGCGTGCCTATTATAAACGGGTCTGGCGAGCTGTCAGACCCAACATCCTTTAGTTCAGCCAAATTTTGAGTCCAAACATATATATGGGTCGGTGAGCTGTCAGACCCAGCATATTTTGGCTCAGCCAAGTGTTGAGCCTAAGCATATATAAGGATGACAAGCTGCTAGACCTAACATCCTTGAGCTCAACCAAGTACTAAGCCCGAGCATATTTAGGTTGGGAGAGTTGTCAGACTCAACATCGTTGGGTTGAGCCCAAATATATACAAAGTTGGTGAGCTGTTAGATCCAACATCCTCGGGCTCATCCAAGTGTTGAGCCTAAGTACATGTGGCTTTGAGAATCTTATTAGGCTCCATAATTGTGAGTCAGGGATATTTTTTTTCTGATGAGTCAGAAATATTTTTTCTTTTAACACATAAGAGATGATTAATGTTATCAGGGAAATGTGATTTTATAGCCCCTCCTTTTCATAGAAAGATAAAACTTATAGGCTATATGATATCTCATGACTTTTTCAAACTCTAGGTTTTCAATCTCCATTCTACATTGTGTATTTATTTTTAGAGTCTCTTTAAAATATAATTGTCTTTTCTATTATAAAGATAATTGTTTAAACATCAGAGAGTCTTTAAATTTATCAAAAAGAATTTTTTGTAGGTATCAGACACCAACCACCTTAGCAAAAAAAAATGTAACAGATTGCTTAGAACTAAAATATTAACTAATTATTTAAAATATAAACCTTATCCTAAGCTAATCATATTTATTAGTTAGAAGTTAATCTTGATTGTGGTCTCATCTCGTTCAAACTTCAAAGCTATAATCTACTTAATTTATAATTAACATGTTACACAGCTTTTTCTAGCCATCTAAAAAATGCACACGTTTATTAAAAAATATCCAGTTCTTGTCCCACTATCCATCAAATTTGATTTTGCTGCAGCTAATTAAGTTATCATGAAATGACTCATTTTGAAAATGTCAAGCAACTCATTTATTACTGCCAAAGAAGATCTATCGTTGGCTATTGGGTGGAGGTAATAAAGGCACTAGATTATCTATAGATTATAGTTTTTTTGGGACAAAAAATGCTTGTATAGATATCCAGATGGGCGTTTGCCATACCATTCCCATATGCTATGACAAATACACGTCTCTCTACTTAACTACCATGTCTTTCGATGACCATTCCCATATGCATGTGTGTCATATAAACATTGACATCTACACATTTGTAAGGGTCCGAAAAAGAAGTTTCGTAAAATCTTCACTCAATCTTGAAAGCAGAAAACGTACAGAGACACATGTGTTTGTGATTGAACGTTTTTATCATCACATGGGCAGTGCTAATTATTAGAAGTGATTGAACACTCAAGCAAACCAATGAGACACGGGGTGGTCAAGCTGAACATTGGATTTTTCCTGTAGTGCAGAGACAAAGAACTTGTTTATGTCGTGACCGATATATTTATATTGATGCAGACTTGACAAAATAACTATTGATACAGGAGCACATAACGAGATCACACTCTGTGTTTTAGGCAAGGTATGGACAAGGAATCCTATGCAAGGGAACTTTCACCAAGCAGCATCAGTGTCCTTCAGACCACCTGTATTTCACGTGCTATCAGCTACTTGTTTATGAGATGTGGTTATCTTATTTAAGGTGAGGAGGATCCAAAATAGGAGCTCAAGACAAAAGGTAAGAAGCTATGAAATGTACGTAATTGTTTATGGATACCAAGATCATATTGTTGAAGTTGCTATTTTGACCATCCAATATCTTTTTGTAATAATAATAATAATAGTAATTAATAATGTGTTGTTTTGACCATCCAATATCTTTTTGTATGTTCACCTAAAATCACCATTTCCCATCTATAAAATCATGCCCCCGACATAATTCCAAGCATCTTTTTATTGACCATTCAAGTTGAAGTTTTAAGCATCATCAAAGTTTAGTCGTTTTTTTTTGAAAAAAAAAATCTTGGATTTTTTCAATCTTGAGTTGAAATAGTTTCTATGAATAAGATGATGGTGATTTTGGAATCCAATTAATATCGGCATCAATGATATTTGTCTTCCTCCTCTTTGCGAAGAGCTAGCTGAATACTGTTTTGAACCCACTGAATATTTCACTTCCAAATCACGTATTTTGATTCGTACATACCAACATTTCATAAATAAAAACACCAAGGCTTCATTTACACTGTCTCCAGACATAATGTTGCGAGACCACAAATATATATATATATATATATATATATATAATATTTACAATCCAAAAGGATAATTAGTGTGGATATTATTTCTCATCAGCAACCATAATCACACACCAATTCTAGCTAGCAAGTTCCCAAACCACGATACCAGTATAATTATATAAGGCCTGAAGGGTATATCTACAACTTACGTTCAGTGAACATTATAGTGCTTGTTCGCTGCCAAGTATACGATCAGATTATCTGCATCCATTTCCAGCATCAGATCATCATATGACGTGCTTGATCATCTTCTCCTTGGATTCACTTTGATTGTAAGTGGGTTAGACATCTCACAAGATAACCTTAGCACTTCTGAGAGATCCACCGGCTCATGATCACATTGCACCCACTCGAACTCGTGCAACAAAACCCCGACCCAAAAGCTAACCGTGGCCAAACCCAGAGCCTTTCCCGGGCAAGTCCTCCGACCCGACCCAAACGGAGCCAGCTTAAGGTCAGACCCGGACACAGAGAATTCCACGTCAGCAGTAGCATCCTTGCACAAAAATCTCTCTGGCAAGAACCTTAGAGGGTTCGCCCAAACTTGTGGGTCCCTTGTTATGGCCCACATATTAACCATAGCTGTGGTCCCTGCTGGAACATCATATCCATCCACATTAGTGTCCGTGATTGCTAAACGGGCCCACGACAGTAGTGGGCCTGGTGGGTGCAACCTCAGAACTTCTTTCACAACTGCAGGCAGGTAAACCATTGACTGAATGTCTGCTTCCATCAACGGCCTTGATCTTCCCACAACTTGATCGAGCTCATCATGCACCTTTGATTGGATATCACGGTGAAGTACCATCCTTGCTAGTATCCACTCTATCAAAACTGCCACGGTATCTGTTCCTCTAAAAATCATCTCCTGCACCAAACAATATAATTAATCAAAGAACATAATGGTACGGTAGGGTATGATAACAGATGCCAAGAAAAGAAAGAGGGGAATATAAGCAGCTTGCAAGCTCAGCTAAGATTCCACTTTTGATTCTCTTGTTTGGGCTATTTCTCAAAACACCAATCATGGAAGACAGAGATAAGTATCAAAAACAAACATCATATCAACGATAATGTAAAATTTATTGCTCGAAACAGTAATTCTGGTAAATATAGAATGTAAAGTTTAATGATGCCGATTTTATCTACTCACTGATACGGATTTTAGGTATCCTACAACACTTGTATATTATGAATGCTAACTAAATTTTAATCTATAAGAAAACATTGATAATTGCACTTTATATTTATATATATGGCGCATTGATACCTTATTCACCACATATAGTATATAATCATGTCATATTATATATATATATATATATACAGTCACATTTCTTTACATAAACTAGAATCTTTTAGATTATGTTGGGTTAATATTCCAGGATAATATATATATATATATATATATAAAGTACAGAAAACAAAAAAAAACATAAAAACAAATATATTTTTAGAATAATTTTTTTAAAAAATTAATAAAAGGGCAAAAGATATATCTTCTGATCTCTCAATTATCTCAGTCTCTTAAGCGTAACAAAACGCCACCTTGAAAAAAACATATATATATATGCTTACACATGGATATGGATAAATGGATGCATGCATTTAAAAAAAAAAAGAAAAAAGAAAATTGCCGTGACAAGTTAGTTTGTTGCTCACCCAGAGAACGGCAATCATATCATGGTGTGATAACTTGTCCGGTCCATGAAGAGAGAGTAAAACATCGACAAAGTCATTTCTTCTTTGGCCAGTCTGGTCCTCTCTATGTTCTTCAATAACCCGGTTCACAAACCGGTTCACTTTAGGAACCAAATTGGAGCACCTAAACCTGATTCTTTGAAGGTCTAAATTTGCAAGCCAAGGAAGATGATCAGACCAATTAAGTTTCCCTAGAAGATCATAACCTTCATCAACAAGCCTTCTAAGCTCTTCAGTTTCACTATTTGATGAGCCCAGATCATATTTACGACCAAAAACTGAGCACATCATGTTGTTGAGTGAAGCTTTCTTTAGTATGCCTCGAACACAAAAGTAATCTCCACCTTGACTTGCTATTGCGGATACCATTTGAGAAGCAATATTGAATCTTTGCGACTCAGTAGAGCTGATTTGTTTAGGACAAAAAAGATGAGTTGCTGCAATTCTCCTTAGAGTTCTCCAGTAAACCCCATAAGGAGCAAAACCAATAGCTCTATTAAACATGAGTTGATAGGCAGACTCTTTAACTGGACGATCAGCAAAGACTGAACTGTTCAAGATTTCTTTGGCTACATCAGGATTGCATGTGATAATGACCTTAGTCTCTCCCAAGCTAAAAGCCATAAGTCTTTCTGCTTTAAAAGCCTTCGCTGCAGCAGCAAGCTTGTGGTGAGCCAAGTTAACCATGAGGTTCATGCTTCCTATCACTGGAAACCCTCTAGGCCCTGGAATCATCTTGGCTCTTGAACAGCTAATTCCTTTCTTGCGCAAATAATTACCCCAGGCAGGGCCTCCAGGGTACACCCAGTAACACAAAGCCATGGCTAGCCAGGCCAGGAAAACAGAAACAAGAAGGAAGATGGGGTTTTGAGCAGAAAAGGCTTTGCATTTGGAAACAAGGACCAATACCCAAAAGCTGTCTATTTGTGTTTCCATGGAGATAGGAAAAGGCTAAACGAAAGATCACTTGAGTTTGTAAAGAGAGTGAGTTTTTGTGACTTCCTTTTTTGGGTTAAACTAGGAAGTGGAAGGATACGTTTATATAGAAAAAGATTGAAGGGTCGGGGAATATAATTTTATTTTTTTATGAAAAAAACAAATACTAACCACTAGTCGACTGCTATTAATAACGGTTAAATAGTTTATTATTATTATTTATGATATTATCATAACTGAAAATTGAATGGAAGTTAATGAAAATATGAAAGAGCGCCGCCACCGTCAAGTATTATATAGGCTGCCGCAGAATTTAAGTTTTTGAACAGTGGTAAATTTAGCCCCACTCTCATCTCAATCGCGTGTATGCGGCAGGAAAAAAAAGTAACTAACCGCTGCTTGCTACCGTTAGAATGATGTGATGTTAGTTATATTTTAAAATATTTTTTATTTAGAAATTTATTGAATTAAGTTTTTTTAGTTTTTAAAATTTATTTTTAATTTTAGTATATCAAAACAATGAAAAATATATATAAAAAATTAATTTTAAGTAAAAAAAATTAAAAAATTTTCATTTTTTTTAAAAAATATATATATTTGAAACGAAAATAAAAAAGGTTTTTCAAAGAATAAAATATAAACAGGAGAGGACAGACATTCTCCCACTTTAAATAGTTTTTACTTATTCGAGAAGGATAACAATACTGTTAGACTAGTTTCTATATTAATAACAATTATTATTTTTCTATAAAGACATATATTTTTATAAGACAATTTTTTTTAAAAAAAAGTAGGTTTTTTTTTTATTTAACGAAACCAATATTTTAATATTTTAAGATTTTTTTAAACGCTAGGAAATATATAAAAAGGAGTATAGTAGCTAGGGATTTAGTCAAGTCTTATTTTGCAAGCATATATAACATTGATCAATCAACACATTTTAATTTCAGAATTTCAGAATTGCTGGATTTAACAATCATATCTACAGCACGAAAGTCCAAGATAAACAGTGCAATTTGCAAGAAATATCTTCGATCTATCCACAAGAGCTAGACGATGATATTAGCTGCAAATGTTTACAAGCGTCAAGCATGCAGCACCACCCATGCATGCAGCTTGGTAAAGAAAGACAATTCTGCGTCTCCCCGCCTCGCCGAAGCTTCTGTTGAACACCACGCGTCTGTCCATGATAGAGGCCTGAATGGTGAGAGCGTGTATATATTTCTTTGTTTGAAAGAAATTCATTTCGATTTGTCTTGATCATTTGCCGTTAAGTGGAGGGACATATTTGTTTTTGTCATATTCAAATATTCGACAAAGTAAAAGAGGCCACAGGACACTCCAAGTCTGGTCGTAGTCATTGCAATTGGGTCCCATTTGTTTGTCCCAAGAGGTCATAACTCTGGTGGATTTTGGGAGATTACTTACGCAATGAAGTCTTTTTTCTTTTTTCTTTTTTTTTAAAAAGGTTATATATATATATATATATATATATATATATATAGACACACACACACACAACAATATATGATGAGAGTAAACCGAGTCGTAATATATATAAGTGATCAAATATAATAATTAAGAACAAAGATAAACTAACCAGATCTAGCTCCCTCACTTTGCTTTATTCCAAACTATTTTTCCTAATGTTCATATATTCCTTGCGTAAAGCTGCAACAACTATCAGCCCAATCAAGCATTAGTAATCTTTCTCATTTTTGTTATTTTCCCCAGATCTGGATTTGCCCATATCTAGTAGTCACAGCAAAGTTTTTATTTTTATTTTTGTTAGACATCGATCAGCTTCCTTTTGATTCCTAGGAAGAATGATTCTTAGAGCTGCTAATTAATGGTTTTCAAGATGTATGTGCGATCAATCACTTAATTACGAATGAAATACGTGTTGATATCTATAATCAAGACCACTATAAGCTTGTATCGATCTGTTATTTTTCTAGTACCTGTATATAATTATTTATTATATTTTGCACAGTTTTTCACAACATTTTGCACTCCCCCAAGAACAGGCTATTTGTATATAATGAATTTTCTTTTAATAATTAGCCAGCATGATCATCTTTCAAGAGAATATATAAAAACATAAATCTATTTGGTTAAAGAGATAAAGATAGAAAATAATAAAATAAATGTGTTTCAATAATAATTTTAAAATGAATTCTGTGTTCTTAAAACAGATACTACAAATAAAAATATTTATATTGTCTCTATCATTTAAAAAGAAAAAACAGTAACTCAATTCTACTATTTAATTGCAAGTACTAACTTAAAAAATCAAGAAGGTGTTTGGTATAGTTTTTATTTTTTAGCTATGATTTTATATATAGTACCTGTGATTTTTAAGATTTTTTTATGATTATAATTCCTAATTGTTGTTATGATTATAAAAAAGGCATTTGATAATATATACTACTCAAATATACTTAATTTTTTTTTTTAAAAAAAGTTTCAGTTTATAACTTTTGGCTTTAAAGCATTTTTTTAAAAAATACCATCAAATATCTTTTCCATCGACTTTTAGTGCCCCCCCCCCCCCAATAAATAAATAAATAAATAAAATATAAACCATGTCGGCTCTAAATAACTTTAATGGCCACATGAACTTGTGCTTGCTAAGCTCCAATAATAATAGATTTGATTGCGTGGAGGTGCAATTATGAGCACGAAAAGCAAACTTGTATGATAGATACAAACACTTTCACATATTATATATATTCAAACGTAGCTAGTGACATAAGAGAGAATTGATATATTGCTTTAATTCTTCCTTTAACTGTTTTGTGGATCAAGCAAAATAGTTCTAGCTAGATTCCTCCATGTATATACACAGTATAATTTTAGTGTGCTCGTGAAAGAGAAAGAGAAAGATTACTTTGATGACATCATGTGAGTATAAAACCAGGTATAAAAAACTTTGCATCTATATATTGCCATCATATAATATATAAGATTTAGAGAATAGCAAATCCGATGCTAAGGAAATGAGACTGATTCATCAAAGATAATTCAGAAAGGGTTTTGTTCACACTTTGTGAGTTCTTGGCTTGATGGTTTGGTCAATGTTCTTGTTTAGTGGATTGGATTGGTCTTCGTCATGATTTGAGCAAATTAAAAGGCACAGGAGATGATTGGATTCCATTTCAAATTTTAGTATAATTTAATTTTATATATATATGGTGATTAAAGGTGGTTTTGGAAGGTCTACATTTGCTCAACTTGTTCAAACTATGAATCTTTGAATGCTGAGAAACACCTTTTCTTGCTCTCCATGTATAGATTTCATTATTGCCATCACAAAGCTTTTCCTCAAATTTGCCCGATTTGCTGATGTGTTTATCTCTCTTCTGTGTCATTATCATTTTGATCCATGATTTAATTATGAACTCTATTTTGACGTTGTTCTATACATAATTAAGATGAAATTATATACATTAATTTTGAGTGTAATAAGTGTAAAGTTATTGTAATGATTTATATTTAGTTTCAAAAACAATTTTGTAATTCTCTTTTTCTTTTTTCCTCGTGTCTATTTCTCCTTTGTGAAATAATTAGTGATAATCACTCTTGAAATAATATCAAATTCTTAGTATATATAATACTCTCATTTTGTCTAATCTTGATTAATTTTGACTGGGATTTTTTTTAAAAGATTGTGACTATTGGGGTGAACTAATTAACTATGTAACTGGATCCCCTTTGGCATCATGACTGCATGTATGACAACAAAAGCTAAAGAGTATTTCTAGAACACCGATTAAATATTATTTAAATACATTTATTGTTAGATTGCAATAAAATAAAGGAAAATCAAATATTCTAATGAAAATTAATGATGTTGGATAATTACATACATCAATTACGTGTTATTTTATAAGGTAATATTTTGAAGTGTTGAAAATAGATTTATAATTAAAGATGAATATAAATTAAGTGAGAAATTAAATGATTCTTAAGAAGCGTTAACTAGACTCTTGTATGATTTAGCAATTCAAAATGTGGTTCCTGCCACGCGTATGGTGTTAATTAACCTCAAATTAGAGAGACGTTGATGAAGTAGTTCATTCATTGGTGTAAAAGTACTACGTTAACTTTACAAATCAAAGAAGCACTATGAAAGGTATCTAATAATAATGAAATGGCAATGAATAAAATGGGACATTATTCTTTCCCATGAAAGATACGATGCTTGAAAAAGCCTAAGTCTCAGCAATTATTACATTATGTTCAACTTGAAGGCTTAAAGTAATTTCCACCATATCCACGTACCTGCTCTATTTGATCTTGTTTATGATTCCATGTTGATGGTTGGTGACAAACAACTGGCTAAGCTACCTATAGCTATATCTGATTAATATTAGCATATATATTAATTAGTCGTGATCAAGAGAGATATATAGCAAGATCACACATGCATGTATTGCGCTGGACCAGCGAAAATGCCACTAACCAAATTCATGGAAAAGATTAATATCATGTTGATTTAAGATATATTATCGACAACTTGCTCTTGTATATTGACACACTGGATACTCCATCACATATATATTGCATTATCAAAACTTGGTGTATGATTGGGAGCTAGAGTGGTTCTCCCACCTATAACATGTGGTTCAACTAGTTGACCCTGGGAATATTGTGAGGTCCAGCCTTGATTTATGATAAGCAACCGTTTATTTTTGTGTTTTAAAAGTGTTTTTAAAATAGTTAGAAATTGTTTTTCTTTACTTTATTTTTTTTAGTGTTTTCAGATCGTTTTGATGTGCTGATAACAAAAATAATTTTTTAAAAATAAAAATAACATTATTTTGATGCATTTCTAAGCAGAAAATACTTTGAAAAGCATCTACTATCACACTCTAAAACACTCTCTAAGTTTTTTTTTCACGTGAAACACTGATTTTTTAATTATAATCCAGTTGACTAAAGGAAAATTTAGTATTTTAATAACAAAAGACGGTTGGCTCATGCAACACTTGTGCCCTTCAGTGGCTAAACACAGGTTATTCGGGTGACATTCAAATCATCTTGATTGTGCCTCCATATCTGGGCAGTGTATATGGCCAACAAACCTCTATTTTGGCATCGGCGACCTTTTCTTTTCTTTTGATTCTTTTATCTCTCCTTCTCGATTTTCATGTTTGGCCTTTCAAATTTTCAAAGTAACCTTTTGATTTGTTTTTTTCTTTGAATTTGGTCCCTTTTCTTTTTTATTACAATTTGTTTAATTTGAAATAATTTAAAAAAATTGAATTGTTGTTTCAATTTCATCCTCCTTTTTTTTATCGGATTTGATTCTCATTCTTTTGAATACTATTTTTTTTACTTTGGCAAATTATTTAAATTATTTTTTAAATTTTATCCTTTAACATTAAATTAGTTGAGAATTGAATGTTTTGATTGAGTCTGGGTCTAGAATTTCATGGGTGGTAAGTTTAGAAGATTAACCTAGGTTTAGGAGATTCGTTTGGGTTTGCTAGGAATTTTTTTTTGAAATTGATAGTTTTTTTATTTCATCATTCAATATTAAATTAGTTAGGAATTGAGCTTCTTGATTGATCATAGATATAAGATTTCACGGGTTATGAATTTAAAAAATTAACCTAGGTTTAGGAGATTCTCCCAAGTTTGTTTGTTTTTTTTCTTGCTTTTTTAAGCTCATTTTTTTTTCTGTTTCATCCTTCAAAATTTATTTAATTGAAGATTGGGCTTCATTATTATTTTTTTCTGTAGGATTTTTTACTAATTTTATTTAGTTTGCCTTTTGGGTCGTTTCTTTGAAGGCACGTACATCTTTTGGTGTCATCTTGCAACATCTTGTAATGGTGTTAGAATAATTTTAGTAAGTTTTTTCTGGTGGTGGGACGGTGTCTGAGGTGGAGTAACGGTGAGTCTTCAACAAATATTTTTTTTTCTTCTGCTTTCAAGTATGATATTGGAAGCTCATTTTCTATAGTTAATTATTTCTATTTTTTTTCTTCACTCTATTTACTATTGATATCTTTTTTAAAATCATATTATTAAATTAACCAAGTTTATTGAATCCAGTCAAATAAATGACCCATGTCTTGAATTTTTCTTACTTATTTAAAAATACTACTATCGCCTGAACATCTTTTTTTATGATAGGAAGAATTTGGGTTAGCCCATGATGTGGTGCTTACCACCTATCTAGTTACTCTCTAAAAAAACTCAAACCTTAATGCATCCCAATTAGTGAAGTTAACTTGATTATTCACCAATGCTACGTTGCGGATCAAATCAATTTTTTTAGGTAAAAAAAATATTCAGGCATTGCTAATATGTTTTCTAGTATAAATTGTTTTTGAACTGTGTATATATGAGTTAATCCAATGTAACCCGATCGATTTTGCAGATCCAAAAACAACTTAGACGACTGATAAAAACATAGTTTGACTAAAAAAATTCAAGATGATATTTTTTTAAAAAATATTGAGATAAGAACATATTGATTTGATTCGGGTAAACCTGAGTTAACATATCAAATTCGCAACCCTAAGTCATGTGGCTAGGATAACCCTATACATAGTATGTCGAACCAAATTGTAAACCTCAATTCGCAATCAACCCAATATTTAAAGATGAAGTTGGAAAAAAAAACTCAATTAAAAAAGACAAGAAAAAACCCGACTTGATTCAACTTGGATTAACTAGCCAAACTCATAACCTAGGTCATTAGACCATAATAACCTCATAGAAAGTAAAACAAAATAAATTATGAAGTCTAATTTTCAATCAAGTCAATGTTGAAGGATGAAATAAAAAAAAAAATTAAAAAAAGCAAAAAAAATGACTTGAGTTAATCATGTTAACCCACCAAATCTGCAACCCGGGTTATGAGATCAGAATAACTTCATAGAAATCAAACAAAAATAAATTAAGAAGTCTAAATTCCAATCAACAAAGATGAAACATGAAAAAAATTCAATTGAAAAAAGAATATATAAAAACTCAAGGTAAACCGGTTAGTCTAACAAACTCTCAACCCGGATTATGATACTAAAATAACTCGATAGAAAAAAAAACAAATTATAAAGTTAAATCTTAACAAAAAAATGAAATTGAAAATTAAAGAAAAGAGATGACTGCTCCCCCAAATAGCTTCTGTTAATTAACGGGCACTAGCTTTCTAAATCAAAGATTCTCGTGAGGATCAGATTACGAGTATTACTATGGCATCCTGGCAAAAGAATCGCTTAAAGCAGGAATCGTAGCCATGATCAATATCTTGCACTATCATTATCATGTTTCCTGGTACTTCTTATTTAAGACCAAAGGCATCAAACCAAAAATTGGCTCCCAATGGCAGGACAAGAAAATACTAATCCATCGAGTACACTTGTGCTCGCTCTAGTATTAATCTTTCTTTCTTACTACACGGATAATTATCCACCTCCATGTATTCGATTGTAATAGCAACTTAAAGTACCAGTCGAACTTGAATAAAATATCATCGTATCGGGTAGGGATTCAGACTCTATTTATATCATGATAATTAAAATTTAAAATACCTACCAGAGTGGGCTGGATGAATCTACTTTTAATTGCAAGGTAAATAAATATCTATGATGATTACTTATCTTAATTAAAAAGAGTGCTTCACTGAGATTTTACTTAATGATTAGGGGGATTTTTTTTTCAAGGAGAGACACGTTAGAAGATAGTTATTAGAGAATGATATAGTTTTGAAGATTTTTGAAAAAATAATATAGTTTTAAAATTATTATTCTTTTAAATTTTAACAATAATAATTTGAATAAAAACTGTAATTCAAAATCACGATTTTAATACAACCATTATTCATAATAGCAATTGTATAATAAAATTATCATTATAAATACATTTCATATATAATTTTATAATTTTTCTTGGTGTTTTTTATGCAGGGAAAAAAACCCTAGAAACCAATTTTTTTTTAAAAAAATCAGCATTCAATAGCACAAAACATCATTCGATCCTTTACCAAAATACTAAAATCATCTTCTGGTCTCCACGAGTCTTTTTACAGGTTTTTTTTATTGCAAACCGCCGACTTTCCTTGACCGCTTTCTTGCCAATCGGTGAAATTATCACCTAGACACCAAAAAAAAAGTCAAGGTAAAATATTTGTTTTGTCTCTTAATTTATGGAACCGTTATTTTTCAAATATTTTTCTGGGTGTTGTACTATAATGTTTTTTTATTGAATTGTACTAGTTCGATAAAAACAATCATGACTAGGGTTATGAGATGACGTCATTGTCATCTTCAAGTGTCATTCGAGGACAGAAAGTGAACTGTACATGTGTACAAAACCACGAGCGAGGGACCCTAAACATTCATATCGCCCTCGTCATATGTTTGATGGAACAGTTGCTTTGAAGCTTTTCTTTCTTTTTCTTTTTTAACTTGGAGTCTTCTCAAACTAATTTTTGTATCCATTAATTTTTTTTTAAAAAATATCTTAACGGGTCTCTTGTTCCATTCCGAAAAATAAATTCTCATGCTAATTCCAAAATTCATAAAAAAAAACCTTTCTTAGAAGCTTTTATTTCATGATCCGGTCGTGATAGTAAAACACGACCGGATCTTTTCAACAAATGCAAAGATTTGTTATTTTGTTGAATGTTCAGCTAAAGATTACACTGAATTTGCTTTTTTGATTTTGTACTGTACTGCATATAAAGCTGATTAATATTTTGTTTGGTATTGTGATGATTGTTATTTTTTAAAGTTTTTTTTTTCTGAAAAATATATTAAAATGATTTTATTTTTTTATTTTTTAAAATTTATTTTTAACATTACCTCATCAAAACAATTTAAAAACATCAAATAAAAAATTTAAAACAAAAAAAAATTAATATTTTTTAAAAACACTTTTGAATTCCAACATCCGGATTCTAAAACTTGCGTGGAGCTGGATTGCAAGTTGGAAAAACAAAACTGAGCACGGAAAAAAATAGCAAGTGACGTCTATTTTTCTAAAACTTAAGAGGTTAAATACTTAGTGTGGAGTATAAAACACATCAACAATTCTTTTTTTTTTTTGAAGAGTGCAGCAGCTTGAAGCAGACACCGTCACAACAACAAAATGGAAATGTCAAGACAAAAAAGTCTATTTCAAGACAACAAAATAGTAACCAAAGGCAGTAGAACAACCTCCAAATTGCAGCAATAATAAGGACTATGTAATTACCAGGTATTTATTTTTTGTATATACTGTTCAAATAACTTTTTATTCTGAAATCGAACTTAGCAAAGTGACGTCCAAGATTTTAGATAAGGTAGTGTGAGAGATTTTTTTTTAGTAAATGAAGATTAATCAACACAGATCGAATCGACAAGGTAAAATGAATGCAAACATTAGTTCATTATTTATCCACAAGTAAGATTGAGTTTCGATCTACTTAAAAAAAAATTAGTTGGGGAAATAAAGCTTGGTGTAGTGAGAAATGGAAACTATAAGTTCTGTACGTAGTTAACAAAAAAAACATTTATTATCATAAAAAAAAAATATTACACTTGATAACTTTTATTTCACGCACAAAGAAAGGTTAAGAAAAATGTTTTCTAATGCTCTTGTTGTCTTGCAACAAAAGTAAAATATGCTTGGTAAAGTAAAATTTATCTTAGAAGATTTGTTCTAATAATCCATAGATTATCGGATTAAGATGAATTTATAAATATATTCTCAGGTTATATGTAGTTTTTGGATATTGAAGACTTGTGTATGATTCAGAAAAGAAATATAGAAAAAGAGAATTTAAAGTTAAATTTGTTTGTGGAGCTCACAAAATTACTTGATGTTTGCAGTCAAGAAAACCCTGTGTGTATAAAAGTCTTACGTTGTTAAAATGAGTGTTTAAGAATATCAATTTAAGGAAATTATTGTTGAGATAGAAAAAGGTTTCTTGTATCAAAAAGGATTTGTATTTATAATACTTGTTTAATTGGTTAATTAGAATCCTTATTAAACTTATTAAATTAGTATTTAGATTTGTAGTAATATGAGAATTTGAGTTTATTTTATAATATCTTTATAAATATAAGACCATGTATTTAGAATATAATGTATGTGCTGAATATCAATTAATGAATAAGAATTTGGGAAGTTAAATACTTAATGATTAGTGTTTTTCAACCCAAACAATGTCAAATCCTTAATGCACTTTATCCTTTAGTATTTTCTTAACTTAATACCATTATGTTTAAATTGTAAAATAATCTATTAAAATTTCTATAATTGTCCTAACAATGCAAGGAAACTAAACTAGTGTGAAGTTAAATGGCAAGTTGGATGAAGCCTTGAAAACTGTTGCTACCCAATTTTTGACCCATGTTTTGATAAATTTTCAGAAAAATTCAAAAATAGCGAAAAACATTGAATATCCAAAAAATACGTTTTTAATACATTTGCATCGTTTTTTAGCATTTTTAGCATCGTCTCAAAAGAATTTAAATTTTCAAAGATATTTGGAACGCGTTCAACTTTTCACGCGTCATTTTTAAAATCATTGATTTCCCGCATTGAGTCGATGTTGATATTTGCTCGCTTTCAAAAATACAAAAAACAATAAGAAAAATCAAAATTTACAAAAAAAAAGGAAAAGAGAAGGAAAGGAAAAGTTGAGGGACTAGTTTGAAAACCTAGCAAAACTTTTCCTATAAATACCAAGCTACACTGGTTTTTACAAAGGGGGGGGCAATTTTGACAAATAAAAAAGGGGAAGAAAAACCCTAAACCTATCTCTTTCACACCCAGCCGCCGCCGCCCACCAGAGAATTTTTTCTTCTCTGCACACAGCCCCCCCGGTGGCCTTCATTTTGCTGACCCGGCTGGTTCCACCGTTTCCTTCCCCTCTCCACTGTTATCCCCCTCACAGACCAGCACACAGCCCCATCTTCTTCTCCCTCACCCGGCAGCCGCACACTCTCCCCTCCCTTTGAAGCCAAACCAGGAACCGGAGAGCCCCTGCCATTTCAGCTCTCCATCTTCTCCCCTGCATAGGCAACAACAACCCACACTGCCTCTTGATTTTCCCCGATCTCCTCACTTCACAACCCGAAAGAAACCCCCTGTCAGCACCGAAGGCTTCCCCTCAGCGGCGTCTTCTTCTCCTTCGGCCTCCATCAACGCCGGCCTCCACCAAGTCACACAGCAGCAGCCGATCCCCTCCACCACCAGCTTGGGAGACGTCGTCCTCACCTTCCCAGCAGGAGTCCCCTTCGCAGCCTCCTCCCAGCCTTCTCTCCTGCAGCCGACCTCCAGCAGCGGCAGCTTCTGCCCACAGCCGCCAGACCCAGCTCTCTCTCCATCAACCGACCACAAGCAGCACCACAGGACAGCCTCATCTCCACCGACCAGAGAACGGGCAGGGCCGTTCTCCATCGCCTCAGACCCACGGTCTCCTTCTTCGGCCGAACAGCGCCGTCCACACCGTCAGCCAGCAGCGCCGTCCACACCCGGCCACAGATCCATCATCAGCCAGCAGCGCCGCCCGATCTGCCACCCGGAGCAGAGTAGAAGGAGATGAAACCCATAACAGCTGACCCGCAATGAAGCAGATCCGAAGAAGGAGAAGGGAGAAATGCAGATCTAAAAAACAGAGAAAGACAAATCTAAAATCAACTGTTTGTGGCCTTTTTTTTTGTGTTTCCCGTTGCAGGTAGAGGTAGCAGCCTCCGCCGGCGAGGAAGAAGGGAGGATCTCCCCTGCTGCCTGTTTTTTAGGCGGCGCGTGAACCCACGCGCCGCCAGTGGCAGAGGCGCGTGGGAAGACGCGCCGCCACTGTTCATGCTTTTCCAGAAGGGCCTTCCAGCACTGTTATGGATTTTTGAGGGGTTATTTTGTAATTTTCAAATTGATTAATGTAATATTTGTTTAGTTTGGATTTTTGTTTGTATGTTGTAAATTTGGATGTAACCAAAAAAAAGAAAAGAAAAGAAAAGAAAAGAAACAAAAAAATATAGTAAAAGTGAATGTATGTGTTTAGATTTGTTTTATTTTTTACATATGTTTGTTATGATAAAATTGCAAAGATTAAAGAAGAATTTAATATTTTGATTGGATCACGGTCAAGAATTATTAACTTATACGTAAGTTGTATTTCTAATATCCGATGAAAAAACAATTATTAAAACTTCTTTAAACACATTAATTTTGCAAAGCAGCTTACCTCAGGTAGGGTGTGTTAGGGGTGCTAATACCTTTCCTAACCACAACCAGTCCCTTACCCGCGAATCTCTGACAAGACCAGTACATCCGGTTTCCTAGTAGCCTTCAATAAATTACTAGGTGGCGACTCCAACGAACCAAGGAAATCAAAACATAACAACAGAAAAAATCGCCAGCCAATGCCGCGCGGATTTTTATGACGTGCGACAGAATGGCGACTCCACTGGGGAAGGTACTGTTTCTAACAATATTGGACTAAGCTTTGTGTATTTGATGTGTTTAAGTTTTTACATTTTTTGTCTTGTTTTATTTTTGTTTTATCCATGTATTTTTAGAATTGTTTCATGCATCACCTGTATTTATTTTTTAAAGCACACACAAGCTTCTAAGTTAGGTGGTGAATTAGCGATCTGCCCTATGACTATTGGTCAGGGTTCAGATGCGTGAAAAACCGAACTCATATCTGAGTGCCTGCTTGGTAATGGTGGGTAGACGTACCTTAACTATTCCTTGCAACGCCCCCATACTGTCTTTACGAAGAACGTCACTGGGCAGATATGAGACCCTTTTGAGACCAGATAGAGAACCTACCCATGTTCACATAGTGAATAGAACCTGTCCTTAGGTTGTATGTGCTATTTATATTTGCATCAGGGCAAACCCTTCTTGAAGCATCTTGAACTCAAGACTTGTGGGTGACCCAATGGCCGTCACTCAGAAAATTTTCATTGTAGAGTTTGGGCAAGAATCAAGATTCTTGTTTCATCATACAAGAGTTACGACCATATGTCACCTCTCGAAGGGCGAGTTCATCATATAGTTTGCATGTTCATACATTTATCATGCATGTACCGGGAGGAAAAATAGGTTCCCCCATCCGAGCTTTGCTACACCTGATTGAACAAAGATGATGGGAAATGAAGAAAGGGGTCAAAGAGAAGCTCATTATCAAAGGGAAGTTGAGAGCATCAAAGGTGAAGTAGCTAGACTCATATCTCCCTGAACAAGTGTTGAGCATCGAATGGAAAGGGAATGTCTGCACAATCTTTTGTGGGAACACCGCTCGTCCACGTCCTATTGAAACCGCACCTCTTCTTTTCAGTCATGAATAATCGCAGCAATGCCTTCAGTCATCAACTAATGACAACCTCTGTTCTTGTTTAGTTGCATTGCTAATTGTTCATCGCCTCCATATTTTTCAATGGCACCAAATAATTGCTAGCCTTCTGTGCATGGTGCATTAGTCTTCTTTGAAGTTACCCCAACTGTGAGCTCAATTCCAGTTCAGCAGCACAAGATGTAAAAAAAAAAAACTGAAAAAACCATGATTAGACACTGAACTTCTACGTTGCAGAGCTCTCTTTGTAGAGATTTGTTTATGGATCTGCCAGTTGGGAATGCAAGAGGGAATGTAGTATTTTCATACGCTACAAAACTTTACCCCACCAGTTTCAGCATCGAAACACTGTAGTAGGCAGAAAAGCCAGATTTGAGCTAGAAAACAGGAGCAAATATAGAACTTCACCGTGGCAGAGCTCTCTCTGCAGAAATCTGTTTGTAGATCTGCAAGTGGAGAATCCAAGAAGGGATGCAGTAGTTTCTGATCATCTATAATTTTCCCTCATTAGTGTTAGCTTGAAAATGCAAAAGTAGGGAAAAGAGACAGACCTCGGCTGAAAAATAGAAAGAAGATTGAAACTTCAACAGAGCAGAGCTCCCTCTACAGGTGTTTGTTTGCTACACTGTCAGTGAGGGATCGAAGAGGAGACAAAGGAGTTTCATATTCAGTGTTTCTCCTCCAATAAGAACAATGCATCATTTCACACATTGACAGCGACAATGCTGCAAGTTTGTAGGCGCTGCCAAGATTACCTCGCTGGTGGAAGTTTTCCAACAACCCTCAACAAACCACAACAACATTGGAAGAATGACATGATGTTGTGAAGATCATCGAAAGAATTGAGCGAGCTATGAAGAAGTGAAAGATTGAAGGATCTGCCATGGATTCCAGAACTGTGAAGAGATGAATCAGGAGATGACTCTGAAGACGGGAAACCATAGTTATGTGGTTTAGTCAAGTCTCACAAAGCACCAACTACTCCAATGTCTTTGCCAAAGATAGACATTCCTTTGCCATGTGGGTTTATTTACTAGCATCTGCCAGATTCCAGACTTTTTACCTGACTCCGACAAATCCCATGCAACCACCATTTTCTAAGTGGTATAATCCAGACAAGAGATGGGATGTCATGGTGGGGTCCTCGGCCATTTCAATTGAACAAATGCAAGAGTTTCAAGAATCGAGCTCAGTTTGTGAAAGATGATGTCATCGATCATTTTGTCCCCGAACATCTTCAGAATGACATGTGATCGAAAATGTTTGGCAAAACACAGATATTGCCAGAAAAGATGATTCAATAATGGCAATGAATTGTCAATCATATTGTTGTGCAATGTTGCATTTTTGTTTTGTGATCACATCTCACCCTTCAACGAAACATGTCTTTTCGTTGTCTTCCTGTTGTTTTGAAATCAAGAGATACTTATTTCAAATGGTATTTTGACAAAATATTTTGATCAAACTCCAACATGCAAAATTAAGATTAGTCAATCCTAAAAGATTAAAAGTGCTTTGATTGCAGAAATGACTTGATGCTTGAAAATGACATGAGGTGACCAAACAATTTTGAACTCATACCTCCTGAAACTGAACCACGCATCATATAACTAGTTTTAGCAGTATGCATAATGACATGTAGCGGATTCAATAGTTATGGACTCGAATCATGACTCTTACAAGTTCTAATCATTACAATGGATGAGGTCAAAATTTATCGATTCTAACCGACCTTGCTTGAAATGAGAAAAGGCCATCTTTGTTATCCTTTCACATTTCTTGAAATATTATCCCTTGCAGTCCCCATTTGAGCCTGATAGAATATTTTTTCAAGAAAACCCTGACTAGGATCACACCCCGCACTGGGGGCAAATAAGAGAAGACAAAAGTGAAAGAGAAGGCTTAGAACAAAAGTCCAACGTTTGAGAGAGAGTTAAAAGAAAGAAGACCTAGACTAGGGGCGTGTTAGAAAACCATGAGAAATGATATGTGAAAGCCATGACCTTTGGCATCCATGATAAAGCCCTGAAGTTATCAGATGATTGAGATTGGTTATTCATCAAAGAAAAAGTTGGATTTGCATAATGACTTATGTTAAGAGAATTCTGATATTTGAGAATAACAAGGTTAGATGTCACTTCCTCTACTATGACAACAAGAGAAAAGAGAATTGATGAATAGTTAATGTTGATCCTAAGTCTTTGAAACCCTCAAACACCTTTTGAGCATGAATTTTCCTTTCTTTCATAAGCCATGAACCATAGCCTGCATTACGTGCTGTAAAAAGCCCTTTTTAATCAAGTAAGCAATTTGAACCGATAAATGGCGCTCTCGAAACTTGAAGAGCTTTTCCATAAGGGTCGTGACTTCATGAATTAAGCTATTGGTTATTATGCATGCTGATAAAATAAAAGCTCAAAAAAAGAAAACAATCTTTCTTGATGAATCCTCAAGTTTTGACTTGAGCCTTTTTGTTTCTTGAAATTCACAGAAGGTCACCTCATCATAGGCCATCAAAAGATATACCCGAAATCAGAGTCTAAAATGGATACAAAGAACCATGAAAAAAAAAACCATTTTAGTCTTACAACGGGTCATTTCTGTTTTCAAAATACAAGATAATCAAAGGACTGCATTGAATAGTGTGTGTTGGGTCTTTGACCAAAAAGCTTGATTTTCAAAAGATCTTTTCCAAAATTGATATCTCTATGATTTCATTTCAACAATTAGACTTGAATTGACATGATCTTTGAAATATGAGAGTTGATTCCAGAACAAGAAAGATTGTTAAACAACAAGAACATCGACCAAATTTGCAAAATCCTTGACAAGAATGACATCAACATTTCTCGACACTCCTTGAAAAGTTGACCACCTGGAGGCAATACAGTGGATCATGGGTAGGAAACCAAACAGTATTCAGATCAGCTGGGGGCAATGAAAGATGATTAAATGATGAATCAGTGTACTGAAGACAATGGTGTTCAAAAAAAGATAATCAATGAACGAGCACATTCAGATCATATTGGGGGCAATGTTGTTCAAAGATAGTCCATGATCTAGTGAACCCCGTCAACAATCGGGAAAGCAAAGATACACTTGAAGGAAATCTTTATATCGTCATCTTTTGAAACATGGCTATCGACCGATGTGGGCATACAGTTGCATTCAAACAAATATGGAAAAGATGTGCACACCACCAAGACTGACGGTGGACCAAAGATGTACCTGAAGGACACTTTCATAGCATCATCTTTTGAAACATGGCTAGCAATCGATGAGGATACATGAATAAATGTAATTGAATGGTGAAAAGATGCACACCACCAAGATTGATTGCGGAACAATGCTGTACTTGAAGGATAACGTCATATTATCATCTCCAACATGGCTATGACTTTTGAACGATGTTATCGCATAGTTGTATTTGAATGAATATTGGAAGGATGCACTCACCAAGACTGACTGTGGGACCATCTTGTTTTGAAGCTCGAAGGCGCACTTCATCGCATGAATATGGGTGATAAAATGAACATCATTGATGATGCCACTGCATTTCTTTCCACTATCTGATTTGACAAGCTGAGAGAAATCCATGAGAAAGAACATTGAGCATACAACGATGAGTCTTTCACTGCAAGCTATGAGATGCATGTCTGGACGACTAGATGATTTCCATGAAGACTGGTGATAACATATACTTGAAGAGTATTGTTTCAGCTGGAGGCAAGTTCATGACTGATTGACAATCATGATGGTGTTGGCACGATGCGCACAATCAATGCGATAACAATTCTCAGGATAGTACAGAGGATGAATGATCGGTTAAGATCTTCATGATGAATCAAGCAACACCACACTAGGGGGCAAAGTCAAGCTTGATAAACAGCGAGAGCAGTAATCGTCATGGACAGCCTGGATTGGGCACTGCACTTACAGCCGAGTGGATGGCTAGCACATGAATGAGCCAGTATATGGGAAGAGCAAAGAAGGCTTTGGTTAGCAAACAAAGGCACCCTATGACGATGGATCATCAAAGGGGGGGCCTATATTTCACATCAGGTAAGGATGCATGCATGTCATCTAACCTCAAAGCATTGCACATACTTGTGATTTGTTACAGAAAGATCCTCAATGAAGTCCAGCAAGATTGCAGACAAAGAAAGAATCATTGAGTTGATAATAACAGAGAATCATGGTTGTGACCTTGAAACGGGAAGAAGATGAGATAAACCTTACTGTAAAGAAAAATCTCAAAGAAATGAAAAGATCAACCTTGCAATCAGGAAGCATCGAGTTTTCAAACCCTGCGATCAAGAATTATCAAGAAGCACCAAGTTTTCCGGCCCTTCTTCTATCATCCCTTCAGGACTTCGCCAGGTAAGTCCTATTTTTCACACTTGTCACATCACATCTTTCATTTGGGTAGGTCACCCATAACAATGAGACCATTTCACATTTTTTCTATCCTCCACATGGGTAGGTCACCCATAATAATGAGACCGCTTCATATTTTTCTCATCTTCCATCTGGGTAGGTCACCCATTACAATGAGACCGCTTCATATTTTTTCTCTATCCTCCACCTGGGTAGGTCACCCATAACAATGAGACCATTTCATATTTTTTCTATCCTCCACATGGGTAGGTCACCCATAATAATGAGACCGCTTCATATTTTTCTCATCTTCCATCTGGGTAGGTCACCCATAACAATGAGACCACTTCACATTTTTTCTATCTTCCACCTGGGTAGGTCACCCATTATAATGAGACCGCACTTCACATTCTTTCCGTTTGGGTAGGTCACCCATCATAATGAGACCGTTTTCCATCATTTTTCTTGGGTTCGTCACCCATACAATGAGACCATCATTTTTTTCTTGGGTTAGTCACCCATACAATTAGACCATCATTTTTCTTGGGTTCGTCACCCATACAATGAGACCATCATTTTTCTGGGGTTCGTCACCCATACAATGAGACCACCATTTTTCTGGGGTTCGTCACCCATACAATGAGACCATCATTTTTCTGGGGTTCGTCACCCATACAATGAGACCACCATTTTTCTTGGGTTAGTCACCCATACAATGAGACCATCATTTTTCTGGGGTTCGTCACCCATACAATGAGACCACCATTTTTCTGGGGTTCGTCACCCATACAATGAGACCATCATTTTTCTGGGGTTCGTCACCCATACAATGAGACCATCATTTTTTTCTTGGGTTCGTCACCCATACAATGAGACCATCATTTTTCCTGGGTTCGTCACCCATACAATGAGACCATCATTTTTCCTGGGTTCGTCACCCATACAATGAGACCATCATTTTTCTTGGGTTCGTCACCCATTACAATGAGACCATTTGTTCCACATTCTTTGTTTTGGTTTAATGAGGTCGCCAGATGGGATCTCATGTAGCTTTGGTTAAAGGGAATCGCCAGATGGGATTTCAGGTTGACCGAGTTACGTAACATCTTTTGGTTTTGGTTTAATGAGGTCGCCAGATGGGATCTCATGTAGCTTTGGTTAAAGGGAATCGCCAGATGGGATTTCAGGTTGACCGAGCTACCACACATTTTTAGTTCCAGTTGAATGAGGTTGCCAGATGGGATCTCATGTAGCTTTGGTTAAAGGGAATCGCCAGATGGGATTTCAGGTTGACCGAGCTACCACACATTTTTTTAGTTCCAGTTGAATGAGGTTGCCAGATGGGATCTCATGTAGCTTTGGTTAAAGGGAATCGCCAGATGGGATTTCAGGTTGACCGAGCTACACACATTTTTTTAGTTTTGGTTTAATGAGGTCGCCAGATGGGATCTCATATTGGTTCTGGTTAAAGGGGATCGCCGGACGGGATCTCAGGTTAGCCCAACCACACACAGGATATTGGTTCTGGTTAAAGGGGATTGCCGGACGGGATCTCAGGTTACCCCAACCACGCAGATTTTGGTTTTGGTTCAAAGAGATCGCCCGATGGGATCTCAGGACAAAAAGAAAAAAAAAAGAGATTTTCTTTACAAAGCTTACTATGCAAAACATTGAGGAGTTTTGCTTCGTAAGCATTGTAAAGAGGGGGCATCTGTTGCTACCCAATTTTTGACCCATGTTTTGATAAATTTTCAGAAAAATTCAAAAATAGCGAAAAACATTGAATATCCAAAAAATACGTTTTTAATACATTTGCATCGTTTTTTAGCATTTTTAGCATCGTCTCAAAAGAATTTAAATTTTCAAAGATATTTGGAACGCGTTCAACTTTTCACGCGTCATTTTTAAAATCATTGATTTCCCGCATTGAGTCGATGTTGATATTTGCTCGCTTTCAAAAATACAAAAAACAATAAGAAAAATCAAAATTTACAAAAAAAAAAGGAAAAGAGAAGGAAAGGAAAAGTTGAGGGACTAGTTTGAAAACCTAGCAAAACTTTTCCTATAAATACCAAGCTACACTGGTTTTTACAAAGGGGGGGCAATTTTGACAAATAAAAAAGGGGAAGAAAAACCCTAAACCTATCTCTTTCACACCCAGCCGCCGCCGCCCACCAGAGAATTTTTTCTTCTCTGCACACAGCCCCCCCGGTGGCCTTCATTTTGCTGACCCGGCTGGTTCCACCGTTTCCTTCCCCTCTCCACTGTTATCCCCCTCACAGACCAGCACACAGCCCCATCTTCTTCTCCCTCACCCGGCAGCCGCACACTCTCCCCTCCCTTTGAAGCCAAACCAGGAACCGGAGAGCCCCTGCCATTTCAGCTCTCCATCTTCTCCCCTGCATAGGCAACAACAACCCACACTGCCTCTTGATTTTCCCCGATCTCCTCACTTCACAACCCGAAAGAAACCCCCTGTCAGCACCGAAGGCTTCCCCTCAGCGGCGTCTTCTTCTCCTTCGGCCTCCATCAACGCCGGCCTCCACCAAGTCACACAGCAGCAGCCGATCCCCTCCACCACCAGCTTGGGAGACGTCGTCCTCACCTTCCCAGCAGGAGTCCCCTTCGCAGCCTCCTCCCAGCCTTCTCTCCTGCAGCCGACCTCCAGCAGCGGCAGCTTCTGCCCACAGCCGCCAGACCCAGCTCTCTCTCCATCAACCGACCACAAGCAGCACCACAGGACAGCCTCATCTCCACCGACCAGAGAACGGGCAGGGCCGTTCTCCATCGCCTCAGACCCACGGTCTCCTTCTTCGGCCGAACAGCGCCGTCCACACCGTCAGCCAGCAGCGCCGTCCACACCCGGCCACAGATCCATCATCAGCCAGCAGCGCCGCCCGATCTGCCACCCGGAGCAGAGTAGAAGGAGATGAAACCCATAACAGCTGACCCGCAATGAAGCAGATCCGAAGAAGGAGAAGGGAGAAATGCAGATCTAAAAAACAGAGAAAGACAAATCTAAAATCAACTGTTTGTGGCCTTTTTTTTTGTGTTTCCCGTTGCAGGTAGAGGTAGCAGCCTCCGCCGGCGAGGAAGAAGGGAGGATCTCCCCTGCTGCCTGTTTTTTAGGCGGCGCGTGAACCCACGCGCCGCCAGTGGCAGAGGCGCGTGGGAAGACGCGCCGCCACTGTTCATGCTTTTCCAGAAGGGCCTTCCAGCACTGTTATGGATTTTTGAGGGGTTATTTTGTAATTTTCAAATTGATTAATGTAATATTTGTTTAGTTTGGATTTTTGTTTGTATGTTGTAAATTTGGATGTAACCAAAAAAAAGAAAAGAAAAGAAAAGAAAAGAAACAAAAAAATATAGTAAAAGTGAATGTATGTGTTTAGATTTGTTTTATTTTTTACATATGTTTGTTATGATAAAATTGCAAAGATTAAAGAAGAATTTAATATTTTGATTGGATCACGGTCAAGAATTATTAACTTATACGTAAGTTGTATTTCTAATATCCGATGAAAAAACAATTATTAAAACTTCTTTAAACACATTAATTTTGCAAAGCAGCTTACCTCAGGTAGGGTGTGTTAGGGGTGCTAATACCTTCCCTAACCACAACCAGTCCCTTACCCGCGAATCTCTGACAAGACCAGTACATCCGGTTTCCTAGTAGCCTTCAATAAATTACTAGGTGGCGACTCCAACGAACCAAGGAAATCAAAACATAACAACAGAAAAAATCGCCAGCCGATGCCGCGCGGATTTTTATGACGTGCGACAGAATGGCGACTCCACTGGGGAAGGTACTGTTTCTAACAATATTGGACTAAGCTTTGTGTATTTGATGTGTTTAAGTTTTTACATTTTTTGTCTTGTTTTATTTTTGTTTTATCCATGTATTTTTAGAATTGTTTCATGCATCACCTGTATTTATTTTTTAAAGCACACACAAGCTTCTAAGTTAGGTGGTGAATTAGCGATCTGCCCTATGACTATTGGTCAGGGTTCAGATGCGTGAAAAACCGAACTCATATCTGAGTGCCTGCTTGGTAATGGTGGGTAGACGTACCTTAACTATTCCTTGCAACGCCCCCATACTGTCTTTACGAAGAACGTCACTGGGCAGATATGAGACCCTTTTGAGACCAGATAGAGAACCTACCCATGTTCACATAGTGAATAGAACCTGTCCTTAGGTTGTATGTGCTATTTATATTTGCATCAGGGCAAACCCTTCTTGAAGCATCTTGAACTCAAGACTTGTGGGTGACCCAATGGCCGTCACTCAGAAAATTTTCATTGTAGAGTTTGGGCAAGAATCAAGATTCTTGTTTCATCATACAAGAGTTACGACCATATGTCACCTCTCGAAGGGCGAGTTCATCATATAGTTTGCATGTTCATACATTTATCATGCATGTACCGGGAGGAAAAATAGGTTCCCCCATCCGAGCTTTGCTACACCTGATTGAACAAAGATGATGGGAAATGAAGAAAGGGGTCAAAGAGAAGCTCATTATCAAAGGGAAGTTGAGAGCATCAAAGGTGAAGTAGCTAGACTCATATCTCCCTGAACAAGTGTTGAGCATCGAATGGAAAGGGAATGTCTGCACAATCTTTTGTGGGAACACCGCTCGTCCACGTCCTATTGAAACCGCACCTCTTCTTTTCAGTCATGAATAATCGCAGCAATGCCTTCAGTCATCAACTAATGACAACCTCTGTTCTTGTTTAGTTGCATTGCTAATTGTTCATCGCCTCCATATTTTTCAATGGCACCAAATAATTGCTAGCCTTCTGTGCATGGTGCATTAGTCTTCTTTGAAGTTACCCCAACTGTGAGCTCAATTCCAGTTCAGCAGCACAAGATGTAAAAAAAAAAAACTGAAAAAACCATGATTAGACACTGAACTTCTACGTTGCAGAGCTCTCTTTGTAGAGATTTGTTTATGGATCTGCCAGTTGGGAATGCAAGAGGGAATGTAGTATTTTCATACGCTACAAAACTTTACCCCACCAGTTTCAGCATCGAAACACTGTAGTAGGCAGAAAAGCCAGATTTGAGCTAGAAAACAGGAGCAAATATAGAACTTCACCGTGGCAGAGCTCTCTCTGCAGAAATCTGTTTGTAGATCTGCAAGTGGAGAATCCAAGAAGGGATGCAGTAGTTTCTGATCATCTATAATTTTCCCTCATTAGTGTTAGCTTGAAAATGCAAAAGTAGGGAAAAGAGACAGACCTCGGCTGAAAAATAGAAAGAAGATTGAAACTTCAACAGAGCAGAGCTCCCTCTACAGGTGTTTGTTTGCTACACTGTCAGTGAGGGATCGAAGAGGAGACAAAGGAGTTTCATATTCAGTGTTTCTCCTCCAATAAGAACAATGCATCATTTCACACATTGACAGCGACAATGCTGCAAGTTTGTAGGCGCTGCCAAGATTACCTCGCTGGTGGAAGTTTTCCAACAACCCTCAACAAACCACAACAACATTGGAAGAATGACATGATGTTGTGAAGATCATCGAAAGAATTGAGCGAGCTATGAAGAAGTGAAAGATTGAAGGATCTGCCATGGATTCCAGAACTGTGAAGAGATGAATCAGGAGATGACTCTGAAGACGGGAAACCATAGTTATGTGGTTTAGTCAAGTCTCACAAAGCACCAACTACTCCAATGTCTTTGCCAAAGATAGACATTCCTTTGCCATGTGGGTTTATTTACTAGCATCTGCCAGATTCCAGACTTTTTACCTGACTCCGACAAATCCCATGCAACCACCATTTTCTAAGTGGTATAATCCAGACAAGAGATGGGATGTCATGGTGGGGTCCTCGGCCATTTCAATTGAACAAATGCAAGAGTTTCAAGAATCGAGCTCAGTTTGTGAAAGATGATGTCATCGATCATTTTGTCCCCGAACATCTTCAGAATGACATGTGATCGAAAATGTTTGGCAAAACACAGATATTGCCAGAAAAGATGATTCAATAATGGCAATGAATTGTCAATCATATTGTTGTGCAATGTTGCATTTTTGTTTTGTGATCACATCTCACCCTTCAACGAAACATGTCTTTTCGTTGTCTTCCTGTTGTTTTGAAATCAAGAGATACTTATTTCAAATGGTATTTTGACAAAATATTTTGATCAAACTCCAACATGCAAAATTAAGATTAGTCAATCCTAAAAGATTAAAAGTGCTTTGATTGCAGAAATGACTTGATGCTTGAAAATGACATGAGGTGACCAAACAATTTTGAACTCATACCTCCTGAAACTGAACCACGCATCATATAACTAGTTTTAGCAGTATGCATAATGACATGTAGCGGATTCAATAGTTATGGACTCGAATCATGACTCTTACAAGTTCTAATCATTACAATGGATGAGGTCAAAATTTATCGATTCTAACCGACCTTGCTTGAAATGAGAAAAGGCCATCTTTGTTATCCTTTCACATTTCTTGAAATATTATCCCTTGCAGTCCCCATTTGAGCCTGATAGAATATTTTTTCAAGAAAACCCTGACTAGGATCACACCCCGCACTGGGGGCAAATAAGAGAAGACAAAAGTGAAAGAGAAGGCTTAGAACAAAAGTCCAACGTTTGAGAGAGAGTTAAAAGAAAGAAGACCTAGACTAGGGGCGTGTTAGAAAACCATGAGAAATGATATGTGAAAGCCATGACCTTTGGCATCCATGATAAAGCCCTGAAGTTATCAGATGATTGAGATTGGTTATTCATCAAAGAAAAAGTTGGATTTGCATAATGACTTATGTTAAGAGAATTCTGATATTTGAGAATAACAAGGTTAGATGTCACTTCCTCTACTATGACAACAAGAGAAAAGAGAATTGATGAATAGTTAATGTTGATCCTAAGTCTTTGAAACCCTCAAACACCTTTTGAGCATGAATTTTCCTTTCTTTCATAAGCCATGAACCATAGCCTGCATTACGTGCTGTAAAAAGCCCTTTTTAATCAAGTAAGCAATTTGAACCGATAAATGGCGCTCTCGAAACTTGAAGAGCTTTTCCATAAGGGTCGTGACTTCATGAATTAAGCTATTGGTTATTATGCATGCTGATAAAATAAAAGCTCAAAAAAAGAAAACAATCTTTCTTGATGAATCCTCAAGTTTTGACTTGAGCCTTTTTGTTTCTTGAAATTCACAGAAGGTCACCTCATCATAGGCCATCAAAAGATATACCCGAAATCAGAGTCTAAAATGGATACAAAGAACCATGAAAAAAAAAACCATTTTAGTCTTACAACGGGTCATTTCTGTTTTCAAAATACAAGATAATCAAAGGACTGCATTGAATAGTGTGTGTTGGGTCTTTGACCAAAAAGCTTGATTTTCAAAAGATCTTTTCCAAAATTGATATCTCTATGATTTCATTTCAACAATTAGACTTGAATTGACATGATCTTTGAAATATGAGAGTTGATTCCAGAACAAGAAAGATTGTTAAACAACAAGAACATCGACCAAATTTGCAAAATCCTTGACAAGAATGACATCAACATTTCTCGACACTCCTTGAAAAGTTGACCACCTGGAGGCAATACAGTGGATCATGGGTAGGAAACCAAACAGTATTCAGATCAGCTGGGGGCAATGAAAGATGATTAAATGATGAATCAGTGTACTGAAGACAATGGTGTTCAAAAAAAGATAATCAATGAACGAGCACATTCAGATCATATTGGGGGCAATGTTGTTCAAAGATAGTCCATGATCTAGTGAACCCCGTCAACAATCGGGAAAGCAAAGATACACTTGAAGGAAATCTTTATATCGTCATCTTTTGAAACATGGCTATCGACCGATGTGGGCATACAGTTGCATTCAAACAAATATGGAAAAGATGTGCACACCACCAAGACTGACGGTGGACCAAAGATGTACCTGAAGGACACTTTCATAGCATCATCTTTTGAAACATGGCTAGCAATCGATGAGGATACATGAATAAATGTAATTGAATGGTGAAAAGATGCACACCACCAAGATTGATTGCGGAACAATGCTGTACTTGAAGGATAACGTCATATTATCATCTCCAACATGGCTATGACTTTTGAACGATGTTATCGCATAGTTGTATTTGAATGAATATTGGAAGGATGCACTCACCAAGACTGACTGTGGGACCATCTTGTTTTGAAGCTCGAAGGCGCACTTCATCGCATGAATATGGGTGATAAAATGAACATCATTGATGATGCCACTGCATTTCTTTCCACTATCTGATTTGACAAGCTGAGAGAAATCCATGAGAAAGAACATTGAGCATACAACGATGAGTCTTTCACTGCAAGCTATGAGATGCATGTCTGGACGACTAGATGATTTCCATGAAGACTGGTGATAACATATACTTGAAGAGTATTGTTTCAGCTGGAGGCAAGTTCATGACTGATTGACAATCATGATGGTGTTGGCACGATGCGCACAATCAATGCGATAACAATTCTCAGGATAGTACAGAGGATGAATGATCGGTTAAGATCTTCATGATGAATCAAGCAACACCACACTAGGGGGCAAAGTCAAGCTTGATAAACAGCGAGAGCAGTAATCGTCATGGACAGCCTGGATTGGGCACTGCACTTACAGCCGAGTGGATGGCTAGCACATGAATGAGCCAGTATATGGGAAGAGCAAAGAAGGCTTTGGTTAGCAAACAAAGGCACCCTATGACGATGGATCATCAAAGGGGGGGCCTATATTTCACATCAGGTAAGGATGCATGCATGTCATCTAACCTCAAAGCATTGCACATACTTGTGATTTGTTACAGAAAGATCCTCAATGAAGTCCAGCAAGATTGCAGACAAAGAAAGAATCATTGAGTTGATAATAACAGAGAATCATGGTTGTGACCTTGAAACGGGAAGAAGATGAGATAAACCTTACTGTAAAGAAAAATCTCAAAGAAATGAAAAGATCAACCTTGCAATCAGGAAGCATCGAGTTTTCAAACCCTGCGATCAAGAATTATCAAGAAGCACCAAGTTTTCCAGCCCTTCTTCTATCATCCCTTCAGGACTTCGCCAGGTAAGTCCTATTTTTCACACTTGTCACATCACATCTTTCATTTGGGTAGGTCACCCATAACAATGAGACCATTTCACATTTTTTCTATCCTCCACATGGGTAGGTCACCCATAATAATGAGACCGCTTCATATTTTTCTCATCTTCCATCTGGGTAGGTCACCCATTACAATGAGACCGCTTCATATTTTTTCTCTATCCTCCACCTGGGTAGGTCACCCATAACAATGAGACCATTTCATATTTTTTCTATCCTCCACATGGGTAGGTCACCCATAATAATGAGACCGCTTCATATTTTTCTCATCTTCCATCTGGGTAGGTCACCCATAACAATGAGACCACTTCACATTTTTTCTATCTTCCACCTGGGTAGGTCACCCATTATAATGAGACCGCACTTCACATTCTTTCCGTTTGGGTAGGTCACCCATCATAATGAGACCGTTTTCCATCATTTTTCTTGGGTTCGTCACCCATACAATGAGACCATCATTTTTTTCTTGGGTTAGTCACCCATACAATTAGACCATCATTTTTCTTGGGTTCGTCACCCATACAATGAGACCATCATTTTTCTGGGGTTCGTCACCCATACAATGAGACCACCATTTTTCTGGGGTTCGTCACCCATACAATGAGACCATCATTTTTCTGGGGTTCGTCACCCATACAATGAGACCACCATTTTTCTTGGGTTAGTCACCCATACAATGAGACCATCATTTTTCTGGGGTTCGTCACCCATACAATGAGACCACCATTTTTCTGGGGTTCGTCACCCATACAATGAGACCATCATTTTTCTGGGGTTCGTCACCCATACAATGAGACCATCATTTTTTTCTTGGGTTCGTCACCCATACAATGAGACCATCATTTTTCCTGGGTTCGTCACCCATACAATGAGACCATCATTTTTCCTGGGTTCGTCACCCATACAATGAGACCATCATTTTTCTTGGGTTCGTCATCCATTACAATGAGACCATTTGTTCCACATTCTTTGTTTTGGTTTAATGAGGTCGCCAGATGGGATCTCATGTAGCTTTGGTTAAAGGGAATCGCCAGATGGGATTTCAGGTTGACCGAGTTACGTAACATCTTTTGGTTTTGGTTTAATGAGGTCGCCAGATGGGATCTCATGTAGCTTTGGTTAAAGGGAATCGCCAGATGGGATTTCAGGTTGACCGAGCTACCACACATTTTTAGTTCCAGTTGAATGAGGTTGCCAGATGGGATCTCATGTAGCTTTGGTTAAAGGGAATCGCCAGATGGGATTTCAGGTTGACCGAGCTACCACACATTTTTTTAGTTCCAGTTGAATGAGGTTGCCAGATGGGATCTCATGTAGCTTTGGTTAAAGGGAATCGCCAGATGGGATTTCAGGTTGACCGAGCTACACACATTTTTTTAGTTTTGGTTTAATGAGGTCGCCAGATGGGATCTCATATTGGTTCTGGTTAAAGGGGATCGCCGGACGGGATCTCAGGTTAGCCCAACCACACACAGGATATTGGTTCTGGTTAAAGGGGATTGCCGGACGGGATCTCAGGTTACCCCAACCACGCAGATTTTGGTTTTGGTTCAAAGAGATCGCCCGATGGGATCTCAGGACAAAAAGAAAAAAAAAAGAGATTTTCTTTACAAAGCTTACTATGCAAAACATTGAGGAGTTTTGCTTCGTAAGCATTGTAAAGAGGGGGCATCTGTTGCTACCCAATTTTTGACCCATGTTTTGATAAATTTTCAGAAAAATTCAAAAATAGCGAAAAACATTGAATATCCAAAAAATACGTTTTTAATACATTTGCATCGTTTTTTAGCATTTTTAGCATCGTCTCAAAAGAATTTAAATTTTCAAAGATATTTGGAACGCGTTCAACTTTTCACGCGTCATTTTTAAAATCATTGATTTCCCGCATTGAGTCGATGTTGATATTTGCTCGCTTTCAAAAATACAAAAAACAATAAGAAAAATCAAAATTTACAAAAAAAAAAGGAAAAGAGAAGGAAAGGAAAAGTTGAGGGACTAGTTTGAAAACCTAGCAAAACTTTTCCTATAAATACCAAGCTACACTGGTTTTTACAAAGGGGGGGCAATTTTGACAAATAAAAAAGGGGAAGAAAAACCCTAAACCTATCTCTTTCACACCCAGCCGCCGCCGCCCACCAGAGAATTTTTTCTTCTCTGCACACAGCCCCCCCGGTGGCCTTCATTTTGCTGACCCGGCTGGTTCCACCGTTTCCTTCCCCTCTCCACTGTTATCCCCCTCACAGACCAGCACACAGCCCCATCTTCTTCTCCCTCACCCGGCAGCCGCACACTCTCCCCTCCCTTTGAAGCCAAACCAGGAACCGGAGAGCCCCTGCCATTTCAGCTCTCCATCTTCTCCCCTGCATAGGCAACAACAACCCACACTGCCTCTTGATTTTCCCCGATCTCCTCACTTCACAACCCGAAAGAAACCCCCTGTCAGCACCGAAGGCTTCCCCTCAGCGGCGTCTTCTTCTCCTTCGGCCTCCATCAACGCCGGCCTCCACCAAGTCACACAGCAGCAGCCGATCCCCTCCACCACCAGCTTGGGAGACGTCGTCCTCACCTTCCCAGCAGGAGTCCCCTTCGCAGCCTCCTCCCAGCCTTCTCTCCTGCAGCCGACCTCCAGCAGCGGCAGCTTCTGCCCACAGCCGCCAGACCCAGCTCTCTCTCCATCAACCGACCACAAGCAGCACCACAGGACAGCCTCATCTCCACCGACCAGAGAACGGGCAGGGCCGTTCTCCATCGCCTCAGACCCACGGTCTCCTTCTTCGGCCGAACAGCGCCGTCCACACCGTCAGCCAGCAGCGCCGTCCACACCCGGCCACAGATCCATCATCAGCCAGCAGCGCCGCCCGATCTGCCACCCGGAGCAGAGTAGAAGGAGATGAAACCCATAACAGCTGACCCGCAATGAAGCAGATCCGAAGAAGGAGAAGGGAGAAATGCAGATCTAAAAAACAGAGAAAGACAAATCTAAAATCAACTGTTTGTGGCCTTTTTTTTTGTGTTTCCCGTTGCAGGTAGAGGTAGCAGCCTCCGCCGGCGAGGAAGAAGGGAGGATCTCCCCTGCTGCCTGTTTTTTAGGCGGCGCGTGAACCCACGCGCCGCCAGTGGCAGAGGCGCGTGGGAAGACGCGCCGCCACTGTTCATGCTTTTCCAGAAGGGCCTTCCAGCACTGTTATGGATTTTTGAGGGGTTATTTTGTAATTTTCAAATTGATTAATGTAATATTTGTTTAGTTTGGATTTTTGTTTGTATGTTGTAAATTTGGATGTAACCAAAAAAAAGAAAAGAAAAGAAAAGAAAAGAAACAAAAAAATATAGTAAAAGTGAATGTATGTGTTTAGATTTGTTTTATTTTTTACATATGTTTGTTATGATAAAATTGCAAAGATTAAAGAAGAATTTAATATTTTGATTGGATCACGGTCAAGAATTATTAACTTATACGTAAGTTGTATTTCTAATATCCGATGAAAAAACAATTATTAAAACTTCTTTAAACACATTAATTTTGCAAAGCAGCTTACCTCAGGTAGGGTGTGTTAGGGGTGCTAATACCTTCCCTAACCACAACCAGTCCCTTACCCGCGAATCTCTGACAAGACCAGTACATCCGGTTTCCTAGTAGCCTTCAATAAATTACTAGGTGGCGACTCCAACGAACCAAGGAAATCAAAACATAACAACAGAAAAAATCGCCAGCCGATGCCGCGCGGATTTTTATGACGTGCGACAAAAACTATGTAAGAAAGCAAAGTAATATGATTTTTTTTATTATTAATAGTGAAACTCTTCTTTCTTTCTTTATTTTTTTCAATTTAGCCTCTCATTTTTTTCATTTCCTCCTTTTTTTTAATAATTTTTTTTATTTTATCTTAATTGCAGTCTTAGATTTTTTTTTTTAATAATTATCCGGGATGTTTTTGGACCAATAACGTCAAGCGGATCACTTTAAGACAACTCCTAGATTGTTTCATTTAAAACTTGGGCTACGCAAGAAAGCGAGTCATGATGTTTTTTCTATCAATTTTATTTTTTTTTCTCAATTTCTTCCTTATATTTTTGTTTAGGTCAACTAAGTTGCCTTCGGATCGATCAAGTCAACTGAGTCATATTAGAGTAACTCCTATATGGTTTAATTTTAAACCTGGATTAGACAAGAAGCTGGATTAGGAGAATTTGTTATGTCAATTACTTCATTTTTTTAACTTCATCCTCAAATTCTTTTTACCATATGATTAAGATCTCTTTGGATCGGTCAAGTTGGGACAACTTTTATATGATTTAATTTTAAATCCAAGTCAGGAAAAAAAAAATCTAATCAAGAGGTGTTAATGTGTCATCGTAGGGCTAAGTTTAATAAAAATGTCAAATATTATTTTATGACCTGGTCATTTTTTGTTGGTTTAAAAAAAAATTTGATTTAACTTGTAGCGTGGTGTGGGCATGTAAACTAGTCATGTACTAAGAGCACATCCAAGGAAAAAAGCTTTTTAGAAGAGTCGCACTATTGATATAACTTTTTGAATAATGTAAATATGTTTTTTTTTCTTATGTGCACTCCAATAAAAAATGCATTTTAACAACTCATTTGTATTTTAATATTAATATTTTTTTTTGTTTGTTTGAGAAAAACATTGAGAAAAGTTGTGGAGATGAAAGAGGAAATCTTTAAATAATTTATTTTAATACTTTTGACTCTTTTGATAGATATGTAAGAAAGACTTGTTTTTTTAACAAAAAAAAAAATTTATTTTAACTGTTTATTTGACTATCCCTTTGAAGTTGTAGAATCACAAAGAAAAACTACATAAAAAAAATAGTTTTTTTTTCTTTCGGCTTTTCTTTAACTCTCCCATTAGAGATTCCTTAACATGTGAATTATTAAATGTCTTTTTCCCATATAAGTCTAATAATAAAACAATAAAGAAAGGAGGGTGGACAACATATTTTAGATGTATATTTTTGTGTGCATTTCCTAAACGAAGAAAATATTCTTGTTTCTAGCTAAAACATCATTCTTGTCATACTATGTCTTTATTCTCGTACTGAACTTTATCATTTGTTAAATTTTAAAGAACATAATAAAAAAATTATCATTATTAATACTAATATACTAAAAAAGTTTGGTATTTTTACAGTGCATTACTTACATTGTCTTTCACTTCACCATGAACGACATTATTTATTGAATAATATATATTTTTTATTTTGGTCATTAAACCTTTTTTTTTCATCCTTTTATGTGATGTTTATGATTTTTTTATGTGTTGATATTTTATTTTCCTTGCATTTCCTTGACAATTCAATAATTTTGGTAAAATTTGAGATTTGAATTAGAGGTCAATTTCATGAAATAAGATTTTAGTTTGTGGTGTCAAAAAGATTAAAAGAAAAGGAAAAAAAACTAACCATGCTTTTTTCTTTATCCATATTTGCACAAAAAAGTTCACTTTCATCAAAAACTTTTTCATTTAGTTATTTTTTATCCCTTTAGTTTTGTATTTTATGTTTAGATACTTAACTTAACTTTATTTGTTATACGTTTCCTCTCATGAGTTTTGAGTGGAGAGAGAGATATTATATATATATAAAAAAAAAAGACAGTGGTCGGTTAACCACATTTCAACATAAAAAAATTGATTTTGATGTTATTAGATTCTTATCATTGAGATGCTTTTTAATTTTCATCTTATCAGGAAAAGTTAATTGCTTGAGGCTCGATTTAGTTTAGTTTTGGATTTTTTTATTGATTTAAGTGTGTTTTGATATTGAAAGTAGGTTTATTTAGATGTTTTTAAGAGAAAAATGATTGAAGAATGGTTTTTAGGTGTTAGAAACTCAAACCCCAACTTTCCCAATACATTCAATAGCAAAATCTTTACCGAATGACGATATGTCATTTGCAATTATAAACGACACATCATTTATTTAAAAAAATTTAAATTAAATAAACAAAGTGTTATTTGCCCTATCAATTAAAAAAAGCAACAAGCCTTGACAGACATGCCTAGGCTTTTATGTGGGTGGACCCATCCATATAAACCAAAGGGCGTGGCCTAGTTTTTTTAAATCCTTTATTTTAAATGATTTTTTAAATTTTAATTAAACTTTGTTATAAATAAAATACTTCAAATTGTATTGAAAATATTATTATATTAAATATCATTCAATTTTTCCTTTTTAAAATAATATTATAGCATTTGTTTTATAATATTATCAATCATTTCATTAATTATTATATATATGAATTCAATATGTAATTTAAAAAAAACAGATTGTGATCATGAATATTTAATAAAAATAAAATTATATTTTATTATAAATTTGTAACAAAATTTTATTAAATTAATTATTTTTCCCTTCAATTGCATATAAAATATAGAGACATGATTTTTACTATTGGTTTCGTACAACTTTCTTTTCAGATTATGATAAATTTTTTAATTTAAAAAATAATGTTTATAACAAAAAATATTTTTGTTAAAATAAATAAATAAATGCATTAATAAGAAAGTGTAGTTTAAATTCAAGTGATACATTTTTTCCCTACTTATTTTAAATTATTCAAAATTTGAAAAATCTTTATTTTAATTTTTTTTAGTTCTAATTGAAAAAATATGCTACTAATAAAAAGTTATTTTGGTAAAAAAAAGCATGAATAAGAAAAAAAATTATTTAATAGAAAGTAGATTTCTCACGTTGATTCAATGCATTCAATAGAATAAATCCTCTTGAGTTATAAATATTGGTTTTAAGATTCGAATTTAGAAATTAAGGAAATTAAAAGAATATTTGTATCATCGAACCAATAAAGTCTATATAATCAAATGAAAATGAAATGGTTGAGATATGATTGCATTATGAAAGAGCAAATAAATCGAGTTATGAAATGAAAGAAAAAACTATAGTTTGTCCCGTCCAATGTAAACATCAAACCTGAGAAATTATCACAACCTATCAAGGTAATTTTACTCACCCAATACTTACTATTTAGCATAGTTTTAAAACCCGGCCCGGCACGACAGGTCGATCTGAGACTGGAACCGGGTTGGGTTGAAAAAAAAATAAGGGAAGAAAAAATCCGGTTGACCCGACAAGACCTAGTAAAAAACTCGGTTACAACCCGTTGATTTTTATTTTTTTTACTAAACGACGTCATTTTGATTTTAAAAAAAATTGACCCAGACGATCCGGTCAAAACCCGGAACCCGGACCTTATACCGGCCGAGTATGAAAACTATGGTATTTAGGGTGTTTATTATTGTCATGGGTGATATTTTTTAAAAGTTTTTTTAATTAAAAATAGATTAAAATGAAATTTATTTTAATATTAGTATATTAAAATTATATAAAAAGTATTTTAATTTTTTTTAAATAAAAAATAATTTAAAAAACACTTAAGCAATTTCTACAAAAGTTTCGTGGAAAATAGCATGATTATAGATCAATGTAATTGCTATATTTTGTATAGGGCTATCTTCTAAGTCCATTTAGGATCCCATATAGGCTCATGATAATTTAGGCCCAAACATACATCATAAAGAAAAGTAGAAAACCTAGTCATAGGAGCAACGTGTCGTTCATTAAAGACAGGTGTAATTCAGGCATATAAACCACATGAATGTAAATTAAAACCAACTCTTGTTTCCTTCTCGGCAGAACGCGCTCTCTCTTGCAGAAACCCAAAAGCGACAGAGACCCATTACCAATTTCAACAGGTAAAGGAATCTTAGTTTAATATTTTTTTTTTAAAGTTAATTTTTGGTTATCTGTTTTCTTTCACAATCTGGGTTCGCTTGGAATTATTTAATTTTACTATACTGTTTATTTTTAAAAAATTTATGATCTGGGTAAATTCTAATATAATAAGTTAATTAGGGAGCTAGATTATTAGTTTTTTTCTTTTTGCTGGAGGGTTGTTTAGTTTGGATTTTGGGTGCATTTGAAACATCGAATTAAGGGAACTTTTGTGTTGTTCAATGTTCTAAACACACACCTTTGTTTTCATTGATTTGTTTCTTTTGTAAAGTTTGGAACTTTAATTAAGGTTGTCTGAGAAATTCTCAAGCTTTGAAAAAAATTGAGGTGACCCTTATTTTGTACAGGCCATGTTTGATCATTTGTTTGCTTAATTCTGTTAATTTCTTGACTGTAGTTTTTATGGTCCATTTCTTGTTTTTGTTTGGACAGGAGCGTCGTTTGAGATGGATTTGTCGCAGAATACTGCTCTGGGGACTGGAGGGATTGGAGGAAATGGAATTTTGGCTGCTCCAGTGAATGACACAGCAGCAGCGACGGCAGTAGATGATCCAAAGCAGAATTTGAACCAAGTTATTAATTCCATCCAGAAGACTCTTGGTTTACTTCACCAGCTTTACCTCACGGTCTCTTCATTCAACACTGCTTCACAGCTTCCTCTTCTCCAACGACTGTACTTTTCTATCAATTTGTTTGTTTTAGGTTGTTATTTGATAGCATCGTGTTTTGGTGGATTGAGGGTTTATGATATAAAGGTGTGATTTTGCAGCAATGGTCTTGTTACTGAGCTGGACAATATGGTTAAATTGTCTGAAAAGTGCAACATTCAGGTTCCTATGGAGGTCCTGAAGTGAGTGTAACTTTGTAATTTGTTATTTGAGATGAGCCAAATTCAGCTTATCATCTTTTGCAAACTGATAGCAAGTTTATTGCTTTGTGCTTAGTTTGATTGATGATGGAAAGAATCCAGATGAATTCTCAAGGGATGTTATAAACAGCTGCATTGCAAAAAATCAAGTCACTAAAGGCAAAACTGATGCCTTCAAGGTATTTCTTTGGTTCCCATTATGATATGTTGTTTTCTCTGGATGTATTCATGCAATATGTATTCCCCTAGATATTTATGCCTTCATTATATAACCATTGATCTTGCAGAGTTTACGCAAGCATCTTCTGGAGGAACTTGAGCAGACTTTTCCAGATGAAGTCGAATCATACAGGGAGATTCGTGCAATGTCTGCTGCTGTGAGTTATATTTACTGCATGTTGGATGGATTTCTCAGTTGAATTTGCCTATTTTTCTGCTTCTAATGTGAAACAAAAGCCATATTCTCTTGTTAGAAGGGACTGCCTAGACTAAAATTTGTCATGCAAAGATCTCCATTGAATTTGTTTCTTAAGGTTAGATTGCTGACAAGTAATGATGCTCGATAATAGAAATTCATGAGCATGAGATGTTTTATGGTGGGTAACAGAGAACCGTAATGTTTTCAGTTATGATGAACATTGTGAGATTATTGAACCTGCTAGTGTTTATTAACCTATCAGCAGCTGAAGTTTATGCCTTGTCATTGGTTTTGAACTTGCTATCCTCACCATATTCGATATGGTCGCCACATCCTGGTGCAGCTTCGACAATTTTGTTGACTCCCACTCAAGTTTGTGTTAATCGACCAATGAATGGAGAAGTTTCTTCAACAACATGAATGTGTAGCTTACATTGGCATTAAAATCTTAAAACAACACTTTTTAAGCCTGTAAATTTAAACATTTGTAATTTGGATGTTGATTTGGTTCCAGAAACCCGTAACCAGTTGGAGAAACAATTTGGTGCCTCAAAAGATAACAAGAACAATGCAACTTTTCGTTTTCTTTTGTTTTTGTCCCCAAGAAAAGTATATGAACTTAGCTTAACATCTTGCAGGAAGCAAAACGGCTTGCTCAAGCACAAAGCTCGTTACCCAATGGAGACGTGAAGGTTAAAGCTGAGCTTTAAGGGGCCACACGACTGTGAATCAAACTCTTTGTTTTGGACCAACTTGACTTTACCATGTAACATTAGGAGGCAGTCTATGCAAAATTACGTTGTATTAGCCCATTTTACTTAAATGCAAGAATGTGACTATTTATGATCTATTTTTGACGTCTGACATATGCTTTGATTTGTAGATTGTCATGATATATAGAGTTAATTAGCTTCGATGCCCGAGCTTTGTCATGTGTGTAAAAAATGATGTTTAAATGCTGAAATGGGATAAAAAAATAAAAAAATTAAGAAGATTAAGGTTGAAAGTTAATATAAAAATAAAAATAGTATCATAATTAAAGGTGAGATTTAAAAGAATAATGATTTTTACAAAAAAGTTAAGAAAAACATTAAAAATAAAAACAATAAGGATCAAATTAGAAAATATATTACCAATCCAAAGAATTGAAAAATATGATATTCGGTAAATTAAGATTGAAGGATGAAATTATAAATAATTAAAACTTCTATAAAAGAGACAAGTCAAAAAATAAAAAAAAAAGAATAAGGACTAAAATTGAAATAACAACAAATAAAAGTTTTGAGGGAGGAAAGAGAGAAAAAGATAAAAAAGAAGAAGAAAGGTCCACTGACACCATATCGGACCACCATCAATAACACATGTCGCACCAACAGGCTGGGAACACGACGTCTCTTCCATCACTTCCAATGATATGATGTAAAGGCTTTTTTGGATGCTGAGAGTTGCTTCCCATGCTCTATGGGTGTCCTACATGCACGTCCATCTTTATTTTTTTTATTTAATTAAATAGAAAATTACCTTAAACTGATATGATAATTATAAAAAAAGCATTGTAAAAAACCAAAAACACCCCTTGTCCTTAAGGTTTTTTTTTTTCAAGGGTATTTTTGTTGTTTCACTTTGCATTATAATTTTATATATATATATTTAAGTAAATACGAAATTATCTTTTAATTTACATCATAATAACAAAAAATATCATTTGAAAAGATGTCAGGTTTAAGTTTTTTTAAATATCAAGTATATTTAGGTATTTTCACTATACAATTAAGATAAAAAAAATATTTATTTATCTCTAGGTAATAACATAAATTCTTTTTAACAAGCACTTGATTCTGCTTCAAGTATTTCTTCATTTGTTTTTCCCATTAGTACCTACGAAGAGTACATGTCCTCAATTTGATTACACTAAGAAAGTGGATACATTTGACGCTTGACCAAACTTCCTCCTGGAATTACAAAATTTATCAAGATTGGATTAAGAGACAACTGGTAGTATCGGATACGAGTGGACTTTTGCTACGCGATGTAGATGCTAAACATGCTCGTGTGCTTATTCATACTTCATTCATTTGAGGTAGTGTGCTTCTAGTGATCATGACCAGAACTCCCACCACTGTGATGAGTTGTCTGTTTGTTCGGTGTGGTTCAAAATGTCAATTTCCTCCCTCATGTTCACTGTATTTCTGCCGTTATTATCACTCGAAGGCCTGTTTTCTTCATTTTCATTACCGTCCAATGGAGAGCTGGGTTTCTCTTTTGATTCTGAGCCAGTATCCTTGTTCTCAAATCTGCCATCACGGCTGCTTCTGAGTTGGTTTCCACAATTTCTGCTCCCATGTTGCTTTACATGCCTGTTTTTCAGTTTATGCAGCTGTTGAAAGTTAAAGCTCTTGTTAGAGTCAGAATGCATCCCAGACATTTTAAGCTCAGCCACAAGGGTACCCTTACACTTAAAAAACTGCCTATAGTCCAACGAAAGAAAGATACCTGGATTATCAATGACTGCTTCTCTCTTTTCAAGGACTCAAAGCTAGAGGCTAGAACATCATAACTTGCTTTCAGTATACTGTACTCTTTCTCAATCTGTTTAGTCTTCAGTCTAGCTCTCCTGTTCTGAAACCATATAGCAACCTGTCGAGGCTCTAGCCCAAGCTCACTAGCCAGCTGCTGTTTAACCCGAGACTCCGGTCTTGATTCTGACTCGAACATGAATTCCAGGAACTTGATTTGTTCATCAGTAAACCTTCTCTTGTATGCATTCTTTTGAATGCTTGATAAAGGGTGCGTGCCTGGATCCATTACCTGATAACTTTACTATTGCTGTTGTTGGGGATGTCTCATCTCTCTGTTAACATTGCTTTGGTGAGCCTTTGTTTGCAAAAGGTTAGTGAACTAATAAATGGTCAGGCAACTGATCATGTCTATACATGCATCACAGAAGGTGGGCCTGCTACGATAGTACGTGTACTCTTTGAAGAAGAGCATCTTGTTACTCTATTTTTGTGCTAGTGGTGGTGACGACATTTCTGTACTCCTTTCATTCAAGCTGACAAGGCGATGTGTCCTAGACACCACCCTTGATCTACCATGTATGTGATTTTGAACACCCTCTTCAACGGCTCTATGATCATGATCCTTAAGATCATCATCCTTTTATTATAGTCTTTAAATTTACAGGGACAAGGAAGGTCCATTTTTCGTGGAAAAAACATCATGGGTTTTAGAGTCTTAGGTTGCCACGTTGATACAAAAGCCATTTTTCTTTTGAAAAAAATGGCAACTTTGGATCAATTGCCGGAAGACAAAGTTTACTCTAAAGCTGTCCTTGTGTCCATCAAGAACCAATGGTTTAGCAACACAGCGGGAGCGATCAAAAGAAGGGGCCCTCCACAGCATGATCCTTTTTCTTTTGGAAAGTTGCCGTATTAACGTGGCCACTAATAAGTTGTGGGTTTTATCATCATCAATCAATTATTTGGATTTTTGGACACGAGAGAGTGCATAAATACGAAACATGTTAGCTTCGTGTTGAAATATTGTGCATGACCGATCCCCTAGTACTAACGACATCATATCTGATTCTTCCAGATTCGTTGTTCACCCTTCAATTCTGTCTGTCAGCTTCAACTCGTGCTGCGCCACCGTCCAGATATATAATTTCTCCAGACCAGATATCATGCTGCTGTTGAAAGCATGTTAGTAACTCTTTCTATTTACTCTCTAGAAAGCTCCAAAAGCATCTAATCGCACCGTTCTTGTTTTGTTTTTTTTTATAAAAAGGGATACCGCTGATAAATTCAGTTCTCAAGATGCATTACCAAAAGGACTATAAGAAAATTTATTTTTTGGAGAATCTTGAAAGAATTGATCATATCGAGTCCTTGTTCTTGACTCCTGGTAATTTGATCAGGGCGTATGAATCTGTGTCCTTGTTAAACTCAGTGTATAGAATGGAAGGGAGTAGTTGCTTGACCTCATCATTACAAGAGAATTGGAGAGACGAAGTCTAGCAGTTCGGCGCTAGCAAGCATCAGAAGGAGATCAAGACCCAATCTGGAAGACCTTGGGCAGTAGAAAAGTCAGATCAACAGGTTCAGCAAGTTTGAAGTCTGGGCTGATGAAAAAAAAAAGGTTTTAGAATTTTCATCAGTGCCAAGCCCAAAGTTGCTTGTTGTCAATCATAGCTGAAAAGCAACCAACAAAAGCCTGGTTGTAAAGCCCACATCTGACATCCATAGCTTTCAGTATCATCTATTAATGTCAATACCCTCGTGATGGTTTAGCTAGTAAACTAGCATAGTGACCGTGTGTTTTCCAGTAATTTTTAAAATTTATTTTTATTTTATTATCTGATAATTTAAATAAATATTCATAAAAAAAATTAATTATAATTTTAGAGGGAAAATGTACCATTTCAGTGCAAAATATCTTTTCTCATTCATGTATTTTTTATTTTAAAAATAACAAGTGTTTTTATTAACAACTTGATTTTCTCAATAAAAACTAATGATAATTAAAAAAACGTATTTATTAAGATTCTAATAAAAGCTCTATTTTATTATTCATGTATTTGTTTATGAAAACATGTTTTTTTAAAAAAAATTTATTATGATTGTGAAAGAAAAAATTTATGAATTGATTATTTTATATAAATAAATTTCAGGATAATAAATCTAAGAAAAACATTTAAAAAAAAACAATAATATATTATATTCTTATTGAAAATTAATGAGATTTTTTTTAGAAATTCTGAATATTAGGTCAAAATCATAAAAAAAATTATAATCTTCCTAGAAACTATGAAATAATTGGATGATTGTTTAAATATTATTTTAGTAAATTTATTTAAAGATAATTTTATTTGAAAAATAAAATAAATAAAAAAGTTAAAGGGTATTTTAATAAAAAAAGGTTTGGCACGATTGGCCCGAAAGAAAAACATTGGGCGCTAATGGGCTTGGAAGGCTAGGGCTACTTGCTCGACCTTTTCTTTTCAATGAGATTTATCTATATAAATTTTATAATTTAATGAATGATATGTTGTCCATCTTGATAAACAATCAATTTTTTTTGGTTCAATTTTTGGCCATCTCTAATAATTGAAAAGTTAGGGGTTTGAATTTTGAAATCTCAAAAACTCAAATTTTACTTGTTTTAAGTTTAAAACACCATAAAAATTTCTATAAAGTCATCTCTAAGCTTAAAGCACCATTTAATTAGATGAAGAATCACAAGTTAAATTGAATTAAAACAAATTTCGAGGATCTTATATGTTTTTTTGACATGTTTTAAAGGCAAAATCATCTATATTATGTTCGGAAATAATATAAATCATATCTTAAGACCTTAATTAATAACTTAAGTTTTTTGTTAAGATGGTTATCTGATATGCTATCAAATCCTTGATGATTAAATGATTATGAGTTCGAATTTTATCACTATCATTCTCTCTTTTAATTAAAATTAATATATAGTACAAGGTAGTGTGAATTTATGCAAGTTTCAAACCCAAAGATTTTTACTTGAGAGGGTGTACTAGAGAATAATATAAATCATATCTTGAGACCTCACATAATAGCTTAAACTTTTGGATTGATATGATTATTTGACACAATGAACTCTCCTATTTTAAATTAAATCATTAACACTAAGATTGACCTTTATGTGGCTAGAATGTCGTCGACCATATGTTTTTTTCTCTTAACTTTTCTCAGCGATTTTCCTCCTCTATTAACATTTAGAGACTAAAATGTGAGAAAAATAATGTTTGAATAAAAACATGAAAATTTTAAAACAACATTATGCAAGCAGAAGCTAAAAACAACAAACACACATAAAACACAAAAACAATTATGAGCGAGAAGGACTGCAAATATAAACCCTAGATTCACAATTTTATTCTCTAAAAAAATAATGATGATAAAGTTTGGCTCCTTATGAGGTTTACAAAGCCTTGAATATACTAGAAACCCTACCTTAATTAGAAAAAAAACTAAAATATAAAAATAACAAGGAAACAACCATAAAATAAAAAAATAACAAGAAAAATAACAAAACCGCTAAAACCGGGGGCCTTGGCAAGATTATTGATATCTCAAGATCCAATAGTTTGCGCAACAACATAATAGTTGCTATAAGAAAAATGGCCTCTAGAAACTCTTGTAAAACTTTTAGCCTGATCCAACGACCGGATAAAAAATTATAGCTTATTTGAGCTGTTATTCTGGTGTAACGTGACGAGAACTCCTCCTGAATCTAGACTTGTCCCGCTAGTTTATAAATGTATCTATTATGTCATCCACTTAATCTGTCTGAGGTAGATCATTATCTAGTTATAACAAATCCACTCGTGACTGCTCAATATTACCTGTTATCTCAAACCCGACTACAACACAACAACGATAAAATATATATAAATTAAAACTTTGAGGATCAAATCGAAGGTTTTTGTGCTTTTTGAATGGCAAAATTTAATAAAATGATTTTTTTTGTTAAATTTTATTCTTTTCTTTCGGCTCTTTTCACTATAATCTAAAAATTTATTTTATAATATCAAACTTTAATATAATCTCTAAATATTCGTGGACACTTCGTATATGTAAATGTATAGAAAGTGAAAAAAAAATTCAATACATAGAATCATGGTAATATAACTTGAGATAATAAAATTGCGAAGAATCATAGTGAGCTTGCTCTCGTACGTTTGCATCTAGAGTTTCGTTAAAACCAATGTTTCAATGAACTTCAATCGGTGTGATATGTAACCAATTGTTGAGTAATTAATACATACATGTTTAATATGCATACACAGCAAATTAATTAGGTCCGAAAGTGCTATTAAGACTAGCATTTTTCCTTGATTAACTAGTAGTAAATTAGCAATATGTCCCTGATTAGATGTAAGTGCTCTGATGCGTTGTATATATTATTCATTTCTTTCACTTTCATGTGATATTTGGAGAGTTGTTAATTGATCAGATCAATGTGAACCACGTGAATTTAAAAAAAAAAAAAAAGTAGCTGAGGATCGAGCACAGCATTTGAAATTTGAACTCCAGCTATATTTTGAATGATTTGAATGGATGGATGATTTTCAAGTAGCTGGTTGCTGGCATGACACTCAAAACTGAAAAAAATATAAGGTCTTGTCAGCTTGTGTCCAAGCGTTAACAGTACAATATATTTTATTTTGGTTTCCAGCTTTGATATGGTACCTTAAATAGCTCGTAACAGTCTCCAACAGCTGCTGATCAAAGTGTTCTTGTTTAATGAAAAGAAACGAAAATCAATGTGTCGTGGCATTTATGTTTGAGTTATTTGAAGTTTCAAAAACCAAAGAAAACTCTCACTCACCCCACGTAAGCTTTGGTTCTACTTTCTACGTTGTTTTGTTTGCAGAGAATCTTCTTTTCTCAATCAAGGTAGACTTGAGGTTGGGTTGGCCAAAAAGCTTTCTTTGCATGAAAAGAGTGCTTGCCTTTTCACTTTCCAACCACTCTCGCACATTTTCTTAAGGTTATTTGTGTAGCACAACCTTTTTTTTTTTTTTTTTTTTCTGTTTTCGATAGTGGATTTAGGGTTTGATTATTATTAATCTGCTACTTAAAAACAAGATCATTAGAGCACACTACTTTCCAACATTGCTCTACACGCGCTGCTGAACTAATGCGTGGTCTTAAGTATGTAACGATTACATGTAATACATGCATGGTTCAGATTAAACAATTGCTAATGGAATTGCTTACTGTAAAAAACAATGATCAAGCTAGCATACGTGATCCATGCTCAGATTCAAAACGATGGATGACAGTTGGAATCCATTAAATCTTATTGATCATCAAGGATGGCAAGAGGGACGACTGCGGCACAAAAGCTGTAATCTATTAATTTGTTGCTGTGGATTTATTTTACAAATATTTGTTTAGTAGAAAAAGAGGAGAGTGGAGACAATGCCTTCGATGGGAATTGGGAAAGAACAAAGATCTAGGTAAAGTTAGGTGTCTGCTAGAGGAGGGGTTAGATCAATCACCATGAAATTAGGACTTCCAGAAGAGAAAAAAATGAAATGCTTTTATTTTTTTATGAGATTGTGGTGCAAGTAGTCAATGTTGCTTGCACATTTGCTGGACTATGATCTTCAAGTATCCAATTCTTATGTCAAGGAGAACCTTTATATATATATTAAGGTAGCTAGATAACAAAGGCTAATTACTTTGATCATGTAATTAGTGGCACCCCTACTTTTCTTTTAAGAATAGATCCAAAATCCGAGTCTCTTAGGGCAGCACACAAAAAAATTATGATTTTACATGATTGAAATCTTGCAAGTGTTATTTTCCATCCCCAAACTACTTGACTGTGAAGGGAAACGAGAACAGAAGCAAGAAGTTCAAAGGGTGAACTTTATTAGCTCCGGCAATGCACATGATTAAGACATGGAATTTTGACTTTGCCGGGATGATGGCGACGTATGTTGGGAAAAATTTTGCTCAAGGAAAAAAAAAACAAGAAGATTGCAACACATCATACCAAGAGAAATTTGGTTGTCAGTTATCAAAGAAAAGAAATTTTGGTGATTAGTGAACAAATCATCTACACATAAAATCTTTATCATTCTAATTATAAAAGCATCCAATGTAAATACCAACAAGATCAGTTTAGATTGAGCAGCAATGACTTGCTATCACAGATTTAATTGATTGCTTTCACGGATTTAATTGATTTGTTGATCGAATCTCTCTCTCAAAAAAAAAAATCCAATATAATCATACATCCATGAATCCATCATTACTCGTGTAATAGCATTTGCTATATTTCTGTACCAAAAAGAGAGAAGGAAATATATTTTTTTTGAGTAAATAACAAAAGAGAAGGGAAAAAAAAGTAGTGTACAGAAGAAATACACAGATCATATGAAAGTCAATTATTGTGTCCTTGTTAATTACTAGTAAAGTCATTTGATGATGTCATTCGATAGAGGAAGTCAATCGATGTGATTTATAGAGAATTAAGATTAAATTCCATCTACCATAGAGAGATGAGAGAAGGATTAGGAGAGGAACTTTACCCACTTAACCTTCTTAATCAATTTGAGCACATTGAATTCTAAATATTCTGTATCTTTTCAGTCCTTTATACACTTGTTTACGACCAACATTCAACATAAGATTTCAAATATTTGATTCCAGATTTTATTATTTTCTAAATTAATAGCTTTAGTACATAGTTTCTTTAAAAGGCAATATACTAGCTAGTTCCAAAGCCTTTTACTACCATAACAAAGTAACAGGCGAAGTCAAATTATAGCTCAAACCATCTCGACATTCAAATTCTTGGTGACCTAAGCAAAGCCTTTGAACAGCCTCGTAGACATGTGCTTATATTTATTGAGAGTTTGCTTTTAACATGCGCTGAGAGGTCACATTCCATTGCTAGCACCATAATAAATCCCAACATCTTTTTCTATTTTTGCAAGACCGGTTATCTTTCCCTTGAAGGAATCAAATTCTCTGGTGAAATATTTATTGCTCCTTAATTTCACTTTGATTTAATCATCCAAACACTTCTTCCATCTCGACGTTAATTTCTCCTCAGTAGCAGTGCTTTTGGATTTTTTTTTTTTAAAAAAAAAACACTTAATTTGCTGTATATACAAGAATATCAAGAAATCTTGATACTCTAATTATATCTACAATAATCAAATTTCTCCCACGAATCACATCTTTCTTTTTCTTTTTTACAATTGCAAATGCCACAAAATAGTGCTGGCGATTTTACCCTTTCTTCTATCCTTGTTTATGTGGTGTCGTTCTTCCTATATTTTTTTCAAGTGTTTGTATAGTTTTTCCTTTCCATTAAAATTTAAAAAGAAAAAAAAGGGTTTGTGCCCTTAACACGTGTGGGCCCTGAAGCATGTAAATGAATCTGAATGGCGAGGACCATGTGTTATGCTGGAGATGAGAGCAGCTGAATGCGAAGCAGTAAGCTGACCAGTAACCTGTTATGACTGTCTGTGACTCTCTCTCTCTTTCTCTGTGTCTGTCGTCATCTCGAATCCCCCGCAAGCTTAGAAAAAAGCAGTGATATTTTTTTTGCGGTGAACGAGGCTACCCTTTTTCATGTTTGTTTGTTTTTTTAGTTTACCCAAAATAACATTGTACCAAAATAGGGTAACACTTGCAAAATTGATAGGTACCCATAAATCATAGGACTAAACTATATAGCTAGGGACGGTGAATTAGCTCAACTAATCCTCTGACTCATCTTCTCTCTTACGTGTTTATTGTCTTATATTATCGTCAAAGCATCATCACGTTATCATATCTACGGACGCCTCATTCAATGTCGATCAAACTCTTGAGGGATTTGGTTTAGGTGGGCAAGTGAGTTCATGCTTTAGATATATATGATCAATTTCATCATATACTAATTTAATATGATTGCATGTAAATTTGGTATGAAAATACTTCAAGTGTAATAAAAATTATATATAAATTAGTATGGACGTTGTATAAAAACTTATTCAAAAATACCATAATGGTTAAAAAAATCGAATATGAATTTATTTAATCTATATATGTGAAACTTGGCCTTGATAATACCATATTAGTTAATTAGTTGATGGAAATGGAAGAAAGAAAATATATGGTATAATAATTAAGAACACACACAATGCACATGGTGATCCTGAATAGGTAACAAAATTCTTGATTAATGCCAATGGGAAGTATAGCTAGGGTTACACATAAAAGTAGTGATATACTGTATCACTTTATATATATATATATATATATATATATATATAAAAGGTATAATAAAGATGTTATTGTTAGCAAAACAGAGATAGTACTTGATAATTTATTTTAAGCATAAAAATATGATGGTGTGATTAGGTCATGATGATATATCGCGGCACACATGGGATTTAATTAATTTGATACCGCGTAAAGAGAGAAAGAGAGCAAAAGGAGGGGGCTAAAATGTACACACACACACACACACACACACACACACTGCATTGCATGGTAGAGAACGATGAGATTGATGAGAGTGATGAAAGGAAGAGAGATGGGGTGAGTTAGAGATAGGGGTCGTGGTCATTTCTCTGGCGCCCGAGACCCATTTGTAGGGTCAGTGGGTCTGCTGCTTTTATTGCTTTCTTTGTCCTTTTCACCTTTTCATCTCTCTTCCTGCCCTTTTTATCTCCTTGTTTTCCTTGCTCGTTTCTCATTCACCATGATCATACAGACCCATCTCTCTCTTTCTCTCCCCCCTTAACTCTTTATATCTTTCGCCTCTCTCACAATCTGTTTGGTTTAGAGGTCCTTTTTCTTGAGGAAATAAATAAGGGTGGTCTAGAGTTTGCTTAGGTTAATTAGGTTTTTGATTGAGAAAGAGGGGGGGGGAATAGAAATGGAAGCTATTTCTTTTGAGGGGAATGTTGTCTGGCTCGAGGTCACTAATGGGATCTATGATTTTATCTCAATTGATTGATTTTCTTTTAAATTCTAGTAAATTGAATTGAGAGATATCATGATCAACTTATATTTAATGATGTCGGACCAGGCTTCATTCCCCCCAATTGTTTCTTCCTTTCAAATCGTTGATCACTACAATTAATTTCCCTTCCATTTTTGGTCTGGATCTAAAAGGTGAGAGTTAGTATTTTGCAAATTGTATCTTGTTATTTTCTGTATGTATATTTCTGTGCACATGTGAGTTTATTTGTTTTAAATTGATTTTGGAATGTTTTTGTGCATGGGTTTTTTGGTCAATAGAAAAACTCTAATTCTTTTGAGCATGAGCTCGCAGATTGGTGTAATGATGAGGGATTTTGACTACCTTTTCTTTTGTTTTTCTCCTTCTTTTACGACTGAAAGAGGAGGATGGATCTTCATCATTACTCTTTTATATTTTATCCCTAAATTTTATGGATCAGGGTTTTATGTTTCCTTGTCAGTCTATCTAGCTAACCCTTCCATCTTCATCATTGAACTAGTTTTTCTCATGATGGCTCCAAGAATCTTATCTGTCTGTTTCTGGTCCTTACTGATCTACACTCTAATTGGCTTCTTTTCCCCCACTTCAACTACCACAAACCTCTAGGGTTTCATCAAAATGAGCTTACCTTATTAGCCCACAGTTACTTGCTTATTCAATATGTATATATGTTTTGTCATTTTTCTTTCCCCTATGCTATTTCATTTAACTAGAAAATAAGATCAAAATATGTATTATACGAAGTTTTTTTTTGTATAATCAGTCATAACTGCTTTAATTGGCATCAGATGGTTGTATACTTGTCTCTTCATCTTTCTGTGCCACTTTTGAGAGTGGTAGTGGGTGGTAATCTCCTCTCCTCTCCTTTTTGTTTTGTTTCTGCTTTTTCTTTATCTTATGGTTACCTTTATGTTAAAGCTTAGATCTGTGCCCTTTGGTCAACTCATGTCCTTTGCATGCTTGAAGAGATCATGGGCTACACCCAGCTGTTGCATACGTATGGAAAGTAGCTAGCTAGGGTTCCGTCCTTGAATTTCCATAACTTTTTTCTTATGTAATGTAGCTTATATTTGTAAGATAATTTGATCCTTTGCTAAAACAATTTAGTTTTCTTCTGTGAGTCATTTGCTGGCGTGAAGCTTCTTCCATTACCTTAGAGAGAGGTGGAAGAATGATTAATCTTTCAACTTGCTATATATGCTGATCCATCTATTACTTGAAGTGAAACCCTGTTATAACCTCTCTGGCTTGTGCATAAACTATGCTGTGGTTCTGTGCATTTCACTCTAAAGAAGAGAATATGATGTGATGGACTGGACCTTTGATTTTGCTTGACCATGCAGTCTTCTTCTGCCATACATGAGCATGGCAGCAACTTGTAGTTTTGGACTAAAAGCTTTTGCTCCTGTCTTCTCTAAAAAGCTAGAAATCTAAATTCCTAACATTCGAGGGGGAAACTTTGATATGCTTTACACTGGTATGCAAATTTTTGTTTTCATGTTAAAATGTAGAGATATTGAGCCTTTTTTTTGGCTGAATAGTGACCATATTGTTGTGGTGTAGTTCTTTGCCGCAATTTCATATACAACAACAACAACAATCTATGCCTTCATTTGTTGGCTAGATTATGTTATTAATGTTAAGAATTACAAGAAAATGTAAGACATAAACATCCTCTCCGTGTGGTTTTGATAATTTACACATGCACATGATTCTAATTTAATTAGGTTAAAGAGAGTTCATTATGTACTAACAGGAAATCAAACACAAAACTAAGTGAAGGTGGTTACTCTTTAAGTTCTCTTATTTGTAGAGTCCATAAGGGAACAAAAACCGTAGAAAGATGAAAGAAAGATGGATATGTAGAAAAGGAAACAGGTGATCGGAAAGGTAGAACCGGGGGAAGAATTATGGCTAGAAAGGTGCCTCATCAAGAAGACAACCTTGATGTGTCTTCTTTGATAGGCGTTTTTGCTTAGCTTAGACTTTTCTTATTTGCTTGGCGTTGTGGAGTAGTGCGTTCCAATTTTCTCTTATTCTGTCATCAATTTCTAAGTCCGAGCCATATGTAACACTGAATGCCTTTAATGGTCTGACTCTCTCTCTCTCTCTCATTATTTACTATTAAACAGTTTAGTCACATCAGCATTGATGCCATGGATTCCTCTTTACCCTGACTGTGATAAATGACGACTATGATGTATCTATTATTTGGAAGAAGTCAGAACTGTGTGCTATTAGACCGCATTGTTTGAATTTTGTATTTCAAGAAGTTATTAAGAATCTAGTACAGTTATGTCAGCTTAATTGGTGCAACCCTCTTTTCCATCTCTCAGAGTTACTCTGTGGACTGTTCTTTGAGTTGCACATTCGCATAATACAAACCCAGATTATTCAGGGAGCAACTTCGATGTGCAATTGGTATTTTGCCTTGAAAGTGTTTCGATTCTTGGAAAATGGAGGTTTTCAATTTGCGCTTCCTCGATCTGGTGGATACATAAACTGCATTTCTTGGAATTCATTTTTGTTGACTCAGTGTTTTCTGGTTTTGATTTTCTAAGCCCTCAAAGTATGTGTCTAGCTGAGAGAGTGAGAGGGAGAGTTCATTACCCAAAACCTGAGTTCTTCATCTCCCAAAAACAACAATAAATAAATAAAAATAGAACAAAAAATTCATGTTGCCCAAGACATCATGAGTTCCCCCAACCCAACACAGAGCTAGTAAGAAACAACAATACTGCTATGTGTATATCTAATTAATTAATTATTATTATTCTTATTCCTATTAATTTTGATTGACATGGGTTTTTGCGGGTAACTTATGTATACTTCGATTAATTTTATAAATTCTAAAATTAATAATTATATAAGTTTTCAGTAATTCTAAAAGGATCTAATTAATTTTTTAGCTAACAGTATAGATTGTCTTGATTTATTTTTTATTAAAAAACTCTGTATTCAAAATAAAACTAAAGAAGGAAAGACACACTTTGACACTAGGTTGGAGGAATGTATGATGTCTTGTGCATTACATAAACCTTGTCTAAAACCCCTTTAGTGAAGTATCTTGGACTAGAGACACATCCAGCTTTCTTTTTATATATTATGGTTTTTTCCTGGAACCAAGCTTTTCAAAAGGTTGATTTGTCTAATTAATGAAGGCTTCTCCCCCAAAGTAGCCATTTAGGTAGGTCCTATCTCTCCATCAACGGGTTCCTGGAAATTTCTTGCAAACATTAAAGGGATGTTCCCACGAAGAAATGGATGTCTCCAAAGGCAGGACATGTTAAGGCAGTGGTAGTGGGGCATTTACAGCCCACAGCCCACATTTTGGAGGCTTTATCCTTTGAACTGGCCCATTTTGGTCTGAGGAAAATTTTTGCTTGAGTTTGTTTGAAAAGATGGTTGAGATTACTTTTCAAAATATTTTATACTTAAAAATATATCAAAATAATATATTTTTATTTTTTAAAAATTATTTTTGATATCAGCATATTAAAATATCTAAAAATACCAAAAATATATTAATTTAAAATAAAAAAAATTTTAATTTTTTTAAAATTATTTTTAAAATGCAAAAACAAATTGTTCCTTTTCACGACAAAATAAATCTTAAATGTAAATGTTGTGGCCCTTCGCATGAGGTTGAAGAAAACGTTGTCATCATTGTCATAGGCCCTTGAGTAATGGAATTGATCCAGAATATCCAATAGAAATATCCATCCCAAATTAATGAGTTTCTCAAATGATACAGACTTTTGATACAATAGGTTTTGACTTGTAGGTCCTATACTCCTATGTGAAATCAAGTCTGCTCAGATGACATTTTTTATTTGAAATGAATGTTTAAGGCAAATTACATTACATTTTTTTTTTTTAAATGAATGTTTGTGGCAAATTACATTACTGTTAATACCTCTAATCATATGCTGCAAATGGAAACAAGATTATATAATAGCGAATACTATGCTAGATAACATCAAATAAAAATTCTCAATTTACTAAGTTTATGAACAAAAGGCCAAAGTCCATTTTTACCACTACCAGATCGAAAGCCTAATTCTTATTATCCATATGGGTCTACAACCTATTTTTTGAATAATCTCGGCAAAACCTCTTTCTTTAGAGATATATATCATTTTTTATATGTTATTTTTTAAAATAAAAAGGATCAATGTTTAAATTTTAAAATCAAATACGAGTTACATCAATTTTTAGCAATTTTGATGAAAATTATTTCTTAAGACTTAACATTAACATCTTTGACGAGTCTTCTATTTTTAGGGTCTGGTGCCATTTTTTTATGTGTTTAAATATCAACATCAAACATTTCACAAAATAATTAGTAATTAAAAAAATAAAAAAATCTAAAAATAATTAGGATAATTGATGGAAATCGAAAAAACAAATTTAAAAGAAACACATAGCAAATGTAATCTTTCATAAGAAATGACGCTGTAAGGATGACATCGTTCTTCCTTTAAACATAACTAACCACTTACCCGAATCTCTAGAACCAGTGCATATTTTAGGATCCCTAGTTTTTTTTAATTACTAGATGGCAACTCCAGTTTTCCATGATATATATTTAGTCTCAGCCAATGTCATGGTGTGATAGAATGATAACTCCACTAGGTAATATAGGGTTGAGACTAATTACTTGTGTTTATTTTTTTAATTTCAATTCTTTTGATTGTTATGTTATCCACATATGAATTTTTTTGTAAAGATTTTTCTTTATTTATTCTCAGAATAATTTATTTTTATTCATAATAGTATTGCATGCACATGTATATTTATCATGAATGTCACATGCTTCACAAAAAACCGATGAAAGGTCCATACCCGAGCTCAACCCCTTTAAGATTGGATAGGTAGATTCGATGACGAGTTTAAGATTCAATGGCGAGTGTAACTTATGTCTATTGATGCTTATTCAGACTCCCACTCAGATTGGTACTCACCCTATGTACCGGGTATCATATAATTTTCCCCATGTTTATAGTGCATAAGGTTAAGAGACTAAGTTATCCTGTTGGTAATTTGAATAATCTAGGAGCCTGAAAAGTCTTTAAGTTTAGACTAGTTGAGCCCAAAATCTTTATGAGTTAGATCCTTTCTTTTAGGATTGACCCTTCATAAAACACAAATAATAATATGCCATGACATACATATTCATCTTTTTTATTGTGTTCTTATTTTATCTCCTCTGATCCTTATAGGAAGTGAGAGATGAGAAAACACAATGCCATTGAGGAGACGAGGAATAGGTTAGAGCAAGGCCAAAAGATAAAGGAGACTTCTTGCTTATAGGGTTTGAGTCACAATTGCTAGAATAAATGGAATTGGATGAAAAACTATCTTGCATTGGTCAGCTTTTAGACTACTAGGAAATGTTATCTTCACATGAACAAATTGATTTTCAACAACAATATAGGGACATAACTCGAATGCTCAAGATCAAAACATAATATTCTTGTTTTGAGGCCATAATAAAGTTTCAGGATCTAGAATATAGGTACTTTACTTTTGATATAACAGATATGACTCCCATTTTCGAAGAATATCACTATTTGTTATCTATGGTTAGATAAAGTGTACTTCTACACACCAAGAAAACAAACCATATCTAACCATGCCTGGATTAATGAGATAGGCAAGAAACAGGTAGAAGAACAAACAATCATATGAGAAAATAGTCAATGGTGGTACTGAAATCTTTTAGAAGTTACATTTAAGAAGAAGCTTCATGATGAAGAAAATGAAGACCATCTAAAAATAAAAACATTAGGCATTTATGGTTTGGTCTTATTCCAATCAGCAGAAGGGATGATTGACTTTGAGACCGTGAACATGTCTAAAAGTATGGTTTCTCTCAAAATCAATTCAGTTGTAGCAGTTTTAACAGAAAATTTATCTTCACTGAACCATTGTCGAAAAACTAGAAAAGGGCATTTGAGATGTTTTACTATTGTTTTTTGTATGGATCATTTGTCATTGAGTGGAAGGAAATATTTTTTGTTTGCTTAGGACTCCATGACACTTATACTTGAAGCTGGATAAATTCGCAAAATAGCCATTAAGGGAGTTGGGAAAAAATACCTGGGAATCCATATTTCACAGTTTGAGCGAGTTTGCTTTTCATTGGAAGACTCAACATGCTTATTTTCGGATATATTTGGCTTATTGTAGAGATTATTAGTGGGTCCTATTGATAGAAGCACATTGTTGCATTAGTTACTGCCCTCATATGGCTCTATGATAATTGAAACTCGAACAATTCATATCTCAGACTACTAGATTAAATGAGTTCTACAAAGACTTCAAGACTTTTGAAAAATTGATTGAAACAATTAAGCCAGCCTGGAAGCACCCTGTTATAATGGTATCTGCTAATAGAGTTTATAGAAAAACAACTCTAAGTTACCCGATATGGCAAAAACCAGAGGAAAAGGCTATCAGGTCCTACCACACGAGGGTCTTCGAAGACCCATGGTTCAAACCATGAAAGATATACAAGAAGAGATTTGAGCTCAATAAGAGACCTATATTGAGAATTTGAATATAAAGTTAGAACAACTTAGGGCAAAGAAGAGAAAGTCAGAGTCTAATTTAGTTGTTCATGAACAAACTCTAGTTGTATTAAGAAAGGAGAAAGATGGTTTATTGGCACTGTTACAATAATAGCAACAATATTATCAGGAGTTGTAAGACAAATTTAATTTGTTATAAGAGGCCAAGAATGAATAAGATAACAAAATAGCAAAAATGACTCGAGCAACATTGGAAGCTCAAGACAAGATTACAGAATTGAAGCGGACAAAGAAAACACTAAAAAAGTTATTTCAGCAGTAAAATATATAACTACTAGACTTGATGATCAACGAAGGGTTCTTATTAACTTGGCTAACAAGTTCATTTTCACCAAATAGATCTTAACTAGAGATAAGATCATTTCCACTGAATATATCTTAACAAGTTTGTTTTCACCGATAAGATATTAACTAGAGAGAATGTTTATTAATATTTTAAAACGATTTTTATAATTCTAAATATTATGATGGTTTATTTTTATTAATATATAATTAAATAAATAATATTTTTTTTTTACTTTAAAAGAAAAATACTGCGTATCATTCTATAGTTTCAGATCTTAAATGGACTAACAATTTTATTTTATTTTTGTCAATGAGTTATGATAATACTACACAAGGAAGTTGCAAGTGCATTCATAGGCTTACAAAGAGGAGGTTGCGCATGGAGTTCCAAGCCCTCACTACAAAGCCCAAAAGAAAAACCTAAGCCAGCCCTCCCTAGAAGATTGCCAGGAAAACGGCGACAACAACAATAAGACAGGAGCTACAGAAACAACAATGGAGTTTCCGAAAGCATAAAACACAAATAAGGGCAAAGGAAAGTAATCCTCTCTCCTCTTGCTTGGGAGGGGTGAAAAGGGAAGGAAATAAGAGGTAAAAAAATTCACCTCATGCCCTTGTACTTTCAATTTTTATATTTATATGAAACTCTTCTCTATTTTGATTTATCCCAACACTTCTACTGACAGTTTTTGGACTTTTTAACAATTCACTCCGTCAAAGTAGTTTGACCTAATATCACTAGTTGATCAATCCTTATTCAATTAGATGTCAACACGTGTCATGGCTAAAAATCATCAAATACCCATGCACTATATGAATTTAGTCAAATTAAGCTCTCTATAATAAAATGGATTAAATAGTAAAATAACGCAAAAAATAAAGGACTTGACTATCGTTGGTTTCATTAACTAATAAAATAAATCATAAAAAGATTAAAACAAATAAAGCAAATTGTAAAAAATAGTTTAACTCCTTCAATTTATGCTTCATTTAAAATTTAAAATAAAACATAAAAGAATAAATATTTTTAGGTTGCGTTTGAAAAAATACGAGGCAAGTTTAATAATTTTCATACTTAGTTAACCTTACCTAATAATAGCAACTCCTTCATTTTATACTTTATTTTTATTTATGAATAATTAAAAAAAAAGTTGCTATAATTTGATAGCATTTTCAATTTCTTTCCATAATTTTAGAAATAACAATTTATTTTCTAGATCAAATATAATTTTTTTTTAAAATAAAATTGATCTTATGAGAAACAACATATCACACACTTATCCGCTTTCTCTCCTTAAATTTCTAGTCTCTCTTTATTTGATCAAAATCTGAATCCTAAAATCAAAAAAGAAAATTAATCTTCTTTTTCTATGTGCATATCTGAAAAAGAAAGTAGGTCATCCATGGAGAAACCAGCAAAGTGGCCCAAACAACAGCCACAGTAAAGGAAGGAGGTCATCCATGGAGAAACAAGTAAAAAAAGTAGGTAAAAACAGAGAAAAGCAGGGGAAAATCCCTTTGAGTAATTGAATTGTGCAAGTTTTTCATATTACTGACCGCAACTACCACATGTATAGGCATTAATTATTGCAAAAACATGTAGCAGAGCTTAAACCAGAATTATTTATTTAATTATTTTTTGATGTTGTAGTAACTATTATTTTTTTAAGTTTTTTTTGAAAATATATTAAAATATTATTTTTTATTTTTTAAAATTTATTTTTAACATCAATTTATTAAAATAAAATAAAAAACATAAAAATAATTTTTTTTTAAATAATGTTTTTATCACATTCTTCACATGTGATGAAGAATAAATGGACGAAATTGAATTAGCCGTGAGAGTGGTGAACGAGTCACCAACACAATGTTTTCTGGTACACAGGTGGGCCGCGGAGGGATGGATGTTTGTGAGTGTATGACAAAGAAAAGTTTTGGTTGCGGTTTAAAAGTTTACTAATGTCATTTGAAGGAAATGATGTCGTAAGGTGGAGGGGGCGGGGCGGGGCGGGGGAGGAGTGATGGTGGCGGTTGGAGTGATGGTGGTGGTTGATCTGGTTGTGAAATGATGCAAGGAAATAGCGTGGTGTTGGTAATGGCCTAATGAAAGAGGGGAATGGGGGCTAGATAGGACATGACTTTTTGACCGGCTATTTTTTTTAATTTTTTAATTGGTTAAATGCATAGCATATTTGTTATTTTGAGGTTTTATGTAGTTTTAAACATTAAATTGAATATAATAATAAATTTGTAGATATTTAAATATTTTTTTGATAATTTTTAAAGCGCGAGGTTAAAAATATAAATTGTTATTTAATATGTAAACTCCATAAAATAAAGTGTATTTTTTTAGAATATAAAGAAAAAAAGGTAAAAACAAGTTCAAACTTCAAACTATTTAATAATTTCTTTTCTAATTATCTTTTTTTTTATTTATTAAGCCTAATTTATTATGAAAGATTTAATTTGATCAAACTTACTATAGAGGTATTTGATGTTTTTTAGCTATCTTATGTGTTTGTATTTTATTGATCAATTTAAAGTAATGTTTAAGTGTTTTAAAAGTTTTTTTCATTTAAAAATGTATTAAAATAATATATATATATATATATATATATATATATTATTTTTTTAAATTTATTTTTGACATTAGCAAATTAAAACGATTCAAACTCATAAAAAAACTCGAATGTAAAGGGGCAATGCTGATTTTTTACTGGAAATAAAATGAAAAAATATATTTTAAAAAAATTAAAACAATAAAAAAATATTAAAAAATAAAACTACTACTACGTGCATTTAGTTTAAACTAGCTAATATATTTTATTAAAGATAAAATTATAATTTTACAAATGAGAATTTCTTGAATCTTGTGTTTTCTTTTCTTAAAAAAAAAACATAAATATTGAAGAAGAAAATTACTACAATGTGCATATATTTTAAACTAACAAATAGATTTCATTGATGATGAAATTATAATCTTAAAAATAAAAAATTTCTTGAATCTTGAGTTCTATTTTCATCCATATCATTCAATTTTATTTTCCACTCTTTCAAACACAGTATAAATAAATAATTTCTCATCAATGTATGCTTTAGGTATGAATGATCTATTTACTATCTAATTAAGAAGAAAAAGAGAAGGTTAATTTCGGCAGTAACTGCTATAATTATTGAGACCATGCCATGATTTGAACCCTTCACCGGGACTCTTTCCATGGCCCCTCACCATGATTATGGCTTTATAGCAAGGACCACGAGGCTGAGGGTATAGCTAGTCATGGTCACCGACACTTCATTATAATTATTGCAGGAAAAGCTAAAATATACGGGAAAACACTTTATTTTTTTATATAAAACATGTGAGTGTTTTTTGTTTGGTTTATATACAAGTTTTTTTTTATGTTTTTTTTAATTATTTTTAGCGATTTTATTTTTAATTTTGAAAAGATTAAAAATTTCACTTTGTAATTTAACTTACCTGATTCACAAGTTTAACGTATTTACCCAATTCATAGATTGGCGATGTCGATCCAATCTGTCATCGTCTTAATTTTTTTTTTAAAAAAAAATTATCATCTTAAAGTTTTTTTAAAAGTTAAATCATGTTTTTTTCGACCATCAAAGTTATATTTAGACTTATGAAATCGATCGATTTAAGTCGAGCTAACTCTCACACAATTTAATTAAAAATTTCAGTTATAAAAAGAGTTAAATCGGAAGGTTTCAAAATTAACTCATTTGGTCAAATTTAATAACACTATTAAAAAATTCTATGTGCTTTTAATATTTATTTTATATTAAAAAAATAATCTAATTCGCGGCGTAGCGACAACCAATATTTATATATCAATTTGAATATTGGAATATGCAATTTGCTTAACTTGATTTAATTTCTTCCAATGAATCATGTTCCAAAATTGTTGGCCTTCGCTATGATCATCTCCCATCTCAAAAGATTTTGCACGAGCGTAACCAGCAATAACCATGGATTATGCAGAGAAATATCCAGATTATAAAATCACCATGGCTCGTGGGATTGTACCGATACTGCACCATTTTCATCCACACAAACTTTTTAATGGGATCCAGGCACAATAAACTTACAAGGCAGAATTTAAAAATTTAATTTCCATATATAAATGCCATTGAATGTTGAGTCTTTATGTGCCAGATGAATAATTGAATTCAAAGAGATTTATCTGTTTCTTTTGGCTAGTGTTTCTTTACAAGTTCATTGAAAGGGTCTCTGAGCTTCATTACGGGGGTAGCATCTCACAGCCCTCGATCAAATTTGCAAATCAGTGCGCAGTCAAGTATGATCCAGCCACTTATGCCATGTAAAATTAACTAGCTATCGCACAAATGTCTAAGCTGCCAACAAATGAATGGAAAACACTTAAACTGGGATGAAACTTAATTCATGGAGTTTTCAGAGCACACAATTAACCAGACTGATGCATCATCTGTAGCTACCAGGCATAATTAAATGCATTCTTGATGCTCGTAATTATCAAAACAAGATGGTTGTTCAGGGCATTTACAGCCTCAACACTGTACAAGTCCGGATTCTGAAACACAAGGCAATTATGCATCTAAGGTCAACTCATGATGAGGACCTTCTCACCTACCAGAGCTACCAAAAATAGAAAAAAAAACACTTGCAAACTAGTATTAAACGATCAATTAAGTGCTTAAAACCATTTTATTGTCTTCTCACTGATTAATGATTGCTTCTTGTTTTAACGTTGCTATCTATTAAGCCTCCATAATAGTTAGCTCGAATATGAGTTACTGTTCACTTCAGTAACTAATTCTAGAGGCTTTAAATGCTAGTGCTTGGCTGATATTTTTTGACGGTGCCAGGCTGCAAGTTGCTGTTTGCTGATTTCAGGTCTATATAATTTGGATCTATACAACTTCACTTTTATTCCAAAAAAAAGTCTATATAATTTGGGCAGTTCATAAAAAAAACACATATAGCTAATGGTACCGAGGCGCTACCATGACAACAAAATCCTTGGTATGTCTAATCCTGGTAACCAGTTCACTGTTCACATTAGCATTAGGCAGCCAAACACACCGAGGAAAATGGAAGTTATTGAAGAGAAGCATCGGAATTTCAGCAATGCACATGCAATTGTTACCAAATGATAAAATCATCGCATTTGACTGGAATTCCGGTCCATCCAACATTTCTCTACCAGGAGGAAAGTGCGTTGTTGCTTCAGAAACTACGACTAATTGCTATTCACATTCTGTAGAGTTTGATCCCTCCAGCCGGAGTATCCGACCGCTTACCATTACAACCGATACATGGTGCTCTTCAGGTGCGTTGTTGCAAAACGGTATTCTAATCCAGAGTGGTGGATTCAGGCTTGGAGATCGAGTGGTTCGGTCTCTTACACCGTGTGCAAATTGTGATTGGGTTGAAAAAAAGAATGGTCTAATTACTTCAAGATGGTATGCATCAAATCAAATTTTACCAAATGGGAAAATCATTGTTGTTGGGGGCTTAAATCAATTCAATTATGAGTTCATTCCGAAAACTTCTACTTCTGATCAAACACTGTACCAGCTTCCATTTCTGGAAGAAACCAGATATTCCCCACTCATTCCCAACAATCTTTATCCTTTCCTACACCTCACTCCTGGTGGAAAGTTATTCATTTTCGCTAATGACCGTGCAATTCTACTAGACCATGTCAACAACAAGGTGGTTAAGAACTATCCTGTCATGCCCGGAGGCGTTTCCCGCAACTATCCTAGTACAGGTTCCTCAGTTCTGCTTCCTCTTATCCTTTCCAGCAATTTCAACAGCCACCCAGAGGCTGCAGTTTTTATCTGTGGTGGGACAGTACCAGACTCAAACCAAAAGGTAAATGCAGGAGTCTTCATTACTGCTTCCAAATCTTGCGGTCGACTAGTAATAACTGCCAATAATCCAAGCTGGGAAATGGAAGAAATGCCTCTCAATAGATTGATGGGAGACATGATTTTGTTGCCTACAGGTGATGTACTTATCATTAATGGTGCGGCAAAAGGATCAGCTGGCTGGTATGCAGGTAGGGAACCAGTGCTAAACCCAGTTCTTTACCGGCCTAATGCACCTATCACTGCTAAAACTAGCAGGTTTGAGATAATGAGTCCCTCAAAAATTCCACGTCTTTACCATTCAACAGCCCATTTGCTATCAGATGGTCGTGTTTTGGTGGGTGGAAGCAATCCAAATAGTAACTACAACTTCACTGCTCTTTATCCAACTGAGCTAAGTGTTGAAGTATTTTATCCACCATATTTTAGCCCCAACGTTTCTAGACCATTAATTAGTAAGATAAATCCAGGGACCAATCTTGAATACAAGCAGAAATTCACCATGCATTTTCACATACATCAGTGGCATGAAGAGCTTGGAAAGATTTATGTGACAATGGTGGCACCATCTTTTACTTCACATTCCTATTCCATGAATCAAAGGTTGCTGGTTTTGGCTCTGGACAGTGAAGCCCAAAAGGTGGATTTCAGCAACTATGTTGTTGATGTCCATGCACCGGCAACTGCAACACTGGCACCTCCGGGATATTACCAGTTATTTGTGGTCCATGAAGGTGTTCCCAGTAAAGGAACATGGGTCCATATCAAGTAGAAGTTGTAGTAGTTGTGCTTCGTTGAATTGAGAATTTATGATGGTATGGTGATCTTAAAGAAAAGAATGGGTAATCTATTGCAGTCTTGTTGAATTTGTTCTGGAAATGTTACTTTGATGATTTGAATTACGGCATTCATTTCATAATCTCTTTTTTTTTTTTTTTTTGGTGTGTGTGTTGAGACAAATGGATAATTCCAAAGCATACAAGCAACATCGACATCTGCAGCAGCAGGAACCTTTTGATGCAATTATTGAAACTGATGTTCATTATTTACACACGTCAATTTTTTTTAATTCATTAAAAGATTTTTTTAATTTTTTTATTACATGGAAGCATTTTTTTTATTAGGTAACATATATGCCACAAGAGGAGAAATTTAATCGGTTTTGTCCGGTACCAGCTGGGTTAGTCATTTTCCCACTGCTATAAGTAAAATGACCCGGATACCCTCACCTTTTTGTGCCGGCTTTCCTTTCACTGTTCACTAAAGATTGTCCAGTCTATTTCGTTCCGTCCAGAATGATAATTATATATCTCGTTTCAATTCATAAAACAAAACAAAATTTCATCTTGTTCAAAATATCGGCTTGTTCCAGAAATACCTTTTAAATTCCAACCAAAACATTCCGGTTTGTTCTGGCCTTTCTATTCTAGCCAAATAGTTTTTTTATATAATTTTTTTGCTTTTCAAAAAATATATTGTCCACTTTTACAGTATTAATTATATCTCTCAATCCAACCATTGGATCGTGCTAAACTTTTACGAGGAGTCTCCTTACATATTGTTATATCTCAAGTTAAGATTTTAAGATAATCAGAGTTTAGAAAGGTCTTGTAAGACTGTCAATGATATTTTTATAATTTTATTCAAATTCATAATTCTGTTCAGAAATATCATTTTATTTTATCTTTTTTTTTAGATTTGATTTTTTCAATTTCATCATTCAACAATAGGTTTATTGGTAATTGAGTTTCATTATTTATTTTAATTTACTTTATTTGAGGTTATCATAGTCTCATAACCCATGTCACGGATTTAGAAGGTTAATCCGAGTTAACTTGGATCAACACAATATGTTATTATCTCAATATTATTTTTTTAAAAAAGATGTTGTCTTAAATTTGTTTTAGTCAAACAATATTTTTACCACTCATCCAGATTGTCTTTGGATCCTTTGAGTAGATCGTCATATCGGTTCAACTCTTATTTTTTTTACTTGTATTTAAAATTTGAATTAAATAATTTCAAGTTAGTTTATTTTTATATTTGAATTAATATTTTGAATTATATATATATAACCAATACAATCTTGAAATGACATGTGAAAACACTTTGAAATCGAAACACATCGTTTCAATTGAAAAACAAAACACCAACCGGAGCGGAATTAATAACCTTGGAACCACTGGTAATAATGTTGCTGGGCTGGTATTTTACACTTAGGCTTTAGGAGCCAGTAGTAGTTTCCTTGTATTTGAGAACCTACCAGGAAAGCCCATTCATTGCTTGGGCTTTTATGGACCAATAATTGATTGTTCTTCCGTGCAATGATGAACAGAATCCCCTTCATTTCTTTAGCTTGAGGACCCATTTGCAATGTTCTTGTATTTGGGATCCTACTAGGTGTAGCCCTATGCTTGAATTGGGGCCTTTTTGGCCCGATTTCTTATAACTTTATTCCCTTCTTTGATTTTTTTTTAATTTTTTTTTATGAAAACCCTTCTTTTGTTTTTTATAGAAAGATGTTCCTTTCTTTTTGACAGCTAAAAAAGAAAATATATATATTTCCATCACCATTGCTTTAGTTTAATTGTCACTATTGCATTGTGAAATCATAGTCACCACCATGGCCGTGTCTTGCATTTTACATGATGCCCTGCTTTTTGTGATTAAACATCAAATTCCTTATTGGAGGGATTAGTGATGGGTTAATTATCTTATTCCCGCCTTAAAGTATATTGTAAAAGTAGGTAATGATTATCATAGACTTAGCTAAAGGATCGTTTTCCCTCTCTCTCCTTTATAATTTTTAAAAGATTCTTTAATGCCACAAAGATAGACTTTTTGAAACTCTATGAATTACAACAGAGAAAACAAATTAAAATTGATTAAGTTCTAAAAATTATAATTAAAATGTAGAGGAAACTCTGATTTGATCATTTCGAATGTCAATAATAATAATAATAATAATTCAATAATCTTCTATGAAAAACGACATATGAAACTGTTTAAATAATAGTTAAAGGGACCTAGTTAATTAAAATCAAATTAAATAAAAATTGTGAAACTTAACTAGAAATTGGAAAATAACGAGGAATAAAATTAACTAGAAATTTTATCAAATTAAATAAAAAAAACTCATTTGATATATTGATGTTTTTTTTTTTTAACTCGAACTTTCAATATTGTGCCTCCCACATCATTCTTGTTTTCTTACATAAGGTCATTTCAGACACCTTTAGTTAGATTTTACTTTGCTAGAGATAAAGATATCACGTATCTCAAAATCATCATCCTCTAATTTACTCTAAAAATTAAATATGACTGTTGACAAATTATTTAACACACACATAGATATATAAAACGAGAGTAGATTTTATTCCTTTTCTTTCAATTAAATGTATTTTTTTGTGAAAAACCATTGTTTTTGTTATGATAGCTACGATATGTCAAACTTTTGGAGGTTCAGCTTGGTTGGAAAATGTACATTTTCTATGTTATCATCCATTAAAACATATGGCAGGTGCACAGAGCTACACCATTAAACTCTCATTTTGGATGCTGACAACAAAATTACAGTATAGTTTGTCACTTGGATTGTGGTATAACAAGCAAGGCACAGCCATAAATAGGTATCTAGAGTCATTTCATCGATTAGCAATCTCATTCTAGATGGACAAACTAGCCCTTTTCTAGAGGGCACACCGAAAGAACATGGAGCCAATAGTACCCTACTTGATTGATTAGGATACCTCTCCAGGATGCATGAACTTTACCAACGTGTTTTGACGTCTATGAAAAGCTTGAATGTGATCTAGCTAGCTATCAAGTTATAGGAATGGAAAACAACCTCCTTACAATATAATATAGCAACTAAATGAGAAATCATACTGGATCCCTGGAGCAAATGATGAATAATAAACGGTCGAGCAAGCGTTGATTCATTTGAAGAAATTCTATACAGCTTATTTGTTTGTATAAAAATATTAATCTTCTCCCTCGAAATCGCTTTGAAAACACGACTATATAAGGTCCAAAATCACTGTCAATATGTTGGTAGCCATTTACTGGGGAAACAGGGTGTCCCTGGTGCGGGCATGGAATGTCAAACGAGTGAAAAGCTGACGAATTAATATGGGTGTACGGATTTTCATTATTCACTGTATTTTAGCACGCCCAGCAGCCCACGTTGATCATGTGTTCCCTGGTGCTTGTTTCTTAGGCATCACAGTCATTCCATTTATTCTGCCTAGGCATCTCTCCATCAAGTATGCACACGCATAGGACAAACTGACCATGCAAAATGCCACAAGATATCATTCATCTCCCTTCTCTAACCTTTATTTTTATATTCCTCATCAATGCTTGTTCACTCCGAAAGATTCAATGAAACACCCTTTGATCTCTACTAAACAAGCCAAGGCTCGATGAATTTTTACATGCAAGTTTTAAACTTTAAAATCAGGAGATTCATGAAGGGAGAGCAAGAAATTAATGGATTCGAGATGTCTAATGGAAGTGGTCCACTATGACTTTAGTGCGGTTAAGCTTTAGTCCTCAAACTATATAAAACTTATAGAATAGCCCTAGCTTGATCTTTCATGTCATGGTGAGACACTAGTACTTCTTCAGTATCAATGGCGAAGCAAGATAATGCACTTTATGGGTCAAACTCAAACTATAATCATTATATAGAACCAAAACATACTTGGTGACCCCCTCGCTAAGTTTTATGTGAAATAAAAGAAATATTAGACAAGGAACCTTAGAGAAATAATTACTTTAGCCTCGTGATAATTAACCCAAAAAAACACCGAGTTAGGAAAAACTAAGAAAAAGTACTTGTAATTAAACGAAAAAAAAAGGGGGGGAGGGCTTGGAATTGTTTACTTTTATAAAAAGAAATTAGAATTGATGCTATATATTGCATTATTGATGTTAAAAGGTTTGCTTGTGCAAGGAAAAAATAAGTGGAAGGGGGGCATTGATATGACCGTAGCAGCATCAAAGTATGGCTCCGTCCATACTCAAATGTTTTTATATTTGGGCAACCCTAGGTGCAAATAAAAAGACTCTCCATGTGATTCACTGTTAGTTTGGTTTCCTGTCCATTTAGTAATGAGAGTCAAGTTGACTGTTTTAAGGTTTTTTTGTTTTTATTATTATTTACTTCTCCTTCCAAATCATTATTTATTTGAATAATTTACTTTTTTTTCAATTAATATTTTTTTAATTTCATCTTTTAATATTATATTTATTTTTTATTAAGTTATTATACTATCATAACACGAATCGTTGATTTGTCAGGTTAATTTGGTTTAACGGGTTAATTTCATTTACAAGTTATATGGGTTGTTTTTGAACCTACAAAGTTAACCGGATTATATCGAGTCGACTCTCGCACGATTTAAATTCTTTTCTGCTGAAAAAAAAAACATTATTAACATTTCAATATTTTTTTATGTTCAATAAAAATTTAATCACACGTAATATAGCATGGCATGGGTAAATAATTTAGTTTTTATATATCTTAAAAAAAAGGGTTTTGAAATAATCTAGTAGAAAACCCAAAAGCTACTTTTTTTTTTCATCGAGAAGCTTAATTTTGAAGCCTTTTGGCTTTTCTAACTATTCTATTTTTATTTTCTCAAATTATTTACAACCTTTATTTCAACAATGAGTTTTTTTTTTCTACCAAACGTTATTTATTTAATGAACACTGCAACTATACAGTTACAATTCAGTTTTAATTTACAGCTATAATTGTAGCGATGGTTAAAAACTCTTTAATAAAAGGAATTAATAAAAAATAGGTTGCCAATAATAAAAGTAGAAATTAAAGCTTTGAAAGCTTTAAAATGAAGCTTCTAAAAAAGCTGACTTTGGAATCATATTTGAAAAAAAAAAAAAAAAAAAGCTAACTAACTATTGGTTAGTGATGGTTGAAAAATCTTTGATAAAAGGAATTAATAAAAAATAGGTAGCCTATAATAAAAGTAGAAAAGCTTTGAAAGCTTTAAAATGAAGCTTCTAAAAAAAGCTGACTTTGGAATTTTGAAAAAAAAAATTGGTAAATATATAGCGGTAATTAAGGTTATGATTGAAATTGTATTTCAATAGTATTTTATAAAAAAAATAATTTTTTTGATATTTTTAGATTGTTTCAATACATTAGTATAAAAAATAATTTTTTTAAAAAATTTATAATTTTAATATAATTTAAAATAATAAAATATTTAAAAAAATAACCATTCCTATCTTCCGACAACTTTTAGTAATGCACTCCACGTCCCCTCTTGATATGTTTAAGATGCTTGGTGACTAAAGTCTAACTTCACTAAACCTAAGACTCAATTATATTGCAGTAAAATTAAAGCAAGTCTTCATTTAATCGAACCTTGTTTATTTCGAACATGTTTTGTAATCATTTTTTGCCCCATCTTCTAGAAACGCTAGCTATAGATTTCCAATTCTCAAATTGTAAAAACAAATTATGTTTTTTTTATATGAATATCTTAAATCCAACGAGAGGTGACAATATTGTTAAGGGAAAAAAAAAAAACAACTAGAGGTGGCAGTGAAATAGGTTCTAAATATAGCTAGCCACACCTGATTTCGAGTACGTAGCTATGACCATCGTCAACCCTCACATTTTGTTTCTAAAAAATCAATATTAATTAAAATCCCTAAATAAAAATTAAAAAAATATATTGCACATGTCTAAAACGCAAATTTACACACACAAACTTATACTAATGTATTAATAAAAATTATAATTATTAAACAATTTTGACAGACATGTATAAAAAATTCAAGTATAAAAAGAAACTTGGACATTTTTTATAAAAATTAATATAATTTTTTTTATCCGTTAGATCAGATTAAAATTTTATCCGAGCACCGTACAAGCCGTGTTTTCTATTAGGACAGTTCTTTAACACAAGCTAGGTCGGAAACATGTTCAAATTATGTTCAATATTTTTCATTATATCCCTTCTTATTTTTGGATTCCTTTACTAGTTAGATTTTAAAATTTTAAATTGATTTGGTTTTAATTAACTTTGTCAGTTTAGCTAAAATTTACACATCTTTGTAGCTTATTTTCAAAATATGATTATTCATACATTTATTTAGAACTTTTACAGTTCAGAATTTTCTATATAGTTTAGGAGCTGTAATTTTAGGGATTGAAAAATCTTAATTTCTATCTATATAGTTTAAAGTTATGATTTCAGGGAGCTCTTATTTTATGATTTTTCAATATATTATGCGTCAATGAATATTAGAGTATGTTGACCAATTAGATCGACAAAGGAGAGAATCAAATCCCATATCTATTCTTGTAAAGCTATACAGGCATATTTTTTAAACCCGATCTGGTGGTCGACCCGGTATAATAACCGGGTCACAGGTCAGATGGGTTGACCCGGGTCAACCCAAAAAAAGAGCTTAGATTGTGACCTTTACTTTCAAGTAGTTTTGTCTGCGTCTTTTTTTAGCAAATTAAATAATGAAGAAATTAACTTCACCTTCCATCATCTTTTTTTTCCTTCCTTCCCCCTGTCTTGATTTGCCTTTCTTTTCCTCTCCTCCTTTTCTTCTAAAACCAGACTCAATAGCCCTTGACATTAAAACTTTTGAAACCATAATCCCCTCTTGTTTCCTCTCTTTCACAATCCCCGACCGGGTCCCGGGTCGACCTGCCGGGTCGACTGGGTTTCACCGGGCCAATTCCCAGGCGAGTTTTTGCCTCTATCCGGACCGGTCCCAGGCCCAGGTCGGCCGAGTCCCGGGTCAACCCGCCAGGCCGGTCCGGATTTTAAAACTATGTATCCAGGCATCATCATGAGGATATATGAGGAGTGGTATTTACAGCAAACAGAGCACTAAAGTCTTCGTTCAAACGCAATCTTTTCATAGATACATTCCTACTTTCTATGACATTCCTCTTTTTAATGGGGATTTTTTCGAAGAAAAAATTATTAGATGGTTGTATGAGTTGAGAATGTACTTTCAATTAAAGAAAATCCCTAATTATCATAAGGTAGTGTTTGCAAGATGTAAATTTATCTATGGTACTAAAGATTGATGGTACAATATTCTAGAAGATAGTGTTTATGTTAGAAAAGCTTGTAATTTTATCACATCAAACTAAAAAAAAACATATTTTGAAGTTTGTACGAGATAACTACAAAGGCATTTTATTCCAGACATATAAACAATTTGACTGTATATTCAACATTTTCAAGTAATAAGAAGGCGAAACGTGGAGGATACAGCAATGGATTGTTGTGAAAAAATCTAGTCTTTCTTTTCCTTTATGCTGTGTCAAATTTCAATTATGAGCTATGTGAACCCGTGACTGTTTAGGAGCGTGATTGTGATTGTTTTTTAAAATATTTTTTATATTAAAATATATTAAAATAATATTTTTTTTATTTTTTAAAAATTATTTTTAAAATCCATATCAAAAACAAATTAAAATTTTTGTTGAACGGTGCCACAATCCGATTTCAAACCAGTCTTACACATATATTATCAAAATTTAATCGATTAAAAATTAGATTCAATCTAATTAGATAACTTCAGACATTTGAATGAAATTATTATCTCAAATTCCAATATGAATTTATCACCCAGTTTTTAAACAAACCAAGTAAATTTCATTCCGACAAAAACCCAAGCAAGGCCGAAAACACATCTTTCAACTATCAAAGAAAAAAATAGTAAATCACCGTACTATCTAGCTTCAAGGTTCAAATCACTTGGAGAGAGAGAGAGGGAGGGAGGGAGGGAAGGGGAAACAAGGACATGAATCCAACAATTTAATACTTTTTTTTTTCCTTTTTTCTTAACAGAGCGATTTGCTATCATTTCCCAAGAACTTGCAAGTTTTCGGTGGAGTTTGTATGCTTTGCTTTTGTTATTCACAGCAGAAGCTCGAATTTGAGAGCTTTTTAGAAAGAATAATATTGTTTAATTTCATCAATTTAATCTCTTATAAAATCACGAGTGTGAAAATCTTAATTATTAAATTTCTGAAAGCCACAATGATACTTTTATTTAATGGATGTGATTTTTTCGAGATGATTTTGACACAACCTTTCAATGAAGTTAAATAGTTTGAACTCTTTTTCTTTGTTCTTTTATAAAGAAAGGATCAACTTATCCACGCGTCTTTCTCCTATTGGATTGGTTTATAACTTTGTTGAAAGACGAGATTCGTGACAATAATTTTTTCATCTCTAGTACTGAATTTGACTCCTAAAAATTAAATTTTTGCCACTTACGCTAAAAATAATTAAGACCCACCGGCCATAACATCTCGAAGCTCCATGGATGCAGTCAAGTATCATTGAAATCAAGGAAGAAGAACACGAAGAACATAGTCTAAGTTGGCATGCTTAGCAAGGCGTTTGCGAGGAGGGCTACAATTGCATTTAAATTGGGTCGTTGCACATGGTGTCATGCTGTTTCTGTTGTGCCCAAGGCCAGATTCAATGGATCTCGCATCCCCTTTCGAAAATGGTAACGTTGGGGTCAGATTGGAAGAGAGACAACATGGTTTTATTACTATGGCAAACAGAGACCTGATTTTCTCATGCCATTTCTTAAACGACAACCGTACAATTACTTTGGTCCATCGCAGCCACTGTTTCCGGCCCATCTTGGAATGACCCCTCTCACATCGTTGTTGTCATTAAGAATTTGTTTATTTATATATTTTATTTATAAAATATATATTATTTTAATATATTTCCAAACAAAAATTATTTTAAAAAACAATCACAATTATATTCTCAAAAACTTATTAAATCTCTATTATATCCAAAACATTTTTAAAAAGTTTTCTTGTAATCGGTTTCAACTGGTAGCATTATTTATAGTTTTTAAGGTGTTGATATTATAAATGTAACATGCAATTGTTTAAATAGTTAGGGGGTATTAATTATATATCAAGATCGATATATAACTGTACTTCCAATGTCTAATCAAGGAACTTGCCTCATCAACCATGTGATCACTCTATCGGATTGCAAATTGTGATGTAGGTTTCCTATCAATTAGCATTAGCCACAACGAGCACGTATGGCTTCCAACCAGAAGGAGGAGGAAAAAGAAAAAAAAAAGTGAAAAATTATTGGACAAATCATTTGACCTGATTCAAGTAGTGGTTGAAGATTCTTAAGTTAAATTCTTCAATCTCATTAAAAGCCTGTTATTTATGTTAAGATTAAAGGAATAATGGGAATTTTACTCTTTATTTTCTGAATTAGTGATCAATCGGAATGAAATTTGTGTCCTGGTTGCCAAATAAGTTACACAAGTAGCCACTTTATAATCATGAGAGCAAAGCTCTCGATCGGATTACGAGATAGTTGGATGTTTGAACGGCAATTAACACTAGCAATGGCTTGTTGACTATACGGCCTACCGTAAACGAAAAGAAGGGGAAAGGGACTCAGAGAACAAAAATTGCAATCATATTTTTGAGCACATCATGGACTTTACAAAGGTTATTGAGGGAATACCGTGTACCAATGGCCGTGAAGACAAGACAAGACAACCATGATGTTCACGACAGTAGACATCATACTCAATGATTCAAAAGTCAAAATAACAACGAACAACATGCTGATTTCTCGTTCTTTTTCGCCGTTTTCCATTGGCCTTTTCAGGATCTGGTGGGCTAATTATTCAGTATGGGGATGACGATTCGTCTGCACCTAGAGATATCCATCCTAATCAATGTGAATGAGTTGAATATTTTACTATTACTTGTTGTTTGAGTTGGGTTTGGGTAAATTTTGAAAGAATGAAGTCGGGATTTGGGCAGGTCATGGGTACTGCTAACCTATAACCGATCCAAAATTTATTTGTATGTTGTATATATTTATGCTCATAAAGTTAATAAAAACTATATTCTTCTTATCAACTATTTAAATGCACGTTCGGGTAATGGATAATTAAATTAATATTAACAATCTATTCAGATCTATTTTAGATATCCAAAATTCATACTCCTCAAATAATATATTGTGTATACATAGTAGTTTTGGATTGGATATAAGTATGAATAGTACTAAAACTCGATACATAAATACTTATTATTATTATTATTATTATTATTATTATTATTAGTTAGTATTCAGTAGATAGGTAGTTTGCGTTACGTTGTAGGTTGAGTTAAATTTTTTCTAATATAAAAAAGATGCCCGGGCGAAGATAATTTGAGCGGGCCCGGGTTAACTATATTAACACGCGACCCGGGATATAAAATTGAAATAACTCGTAGAAAGAAAAACAAAAGGAAATTACAAAGCTTAAGGTCTAAAAATAAAATATGGAATAAAAAAAACAATTTCAAAAAATATAACGTCAAAGAAGAACACTTGAGTCAACCCGAGCTAACTTGACTAACCCACAACCTGCGATATAAGATTAGAATAAAAAAAATTAGAATTTCAAAAGAAATACTTAGTAAAAAAAATAATCAAAGTTCAATAAAAAAATACATAAAAAAATATGAGCTAATCCGGGTTAACTTTATTATCCTCCTCTCAGGATGACCTAGTAGAAAGAAAAGTAAAAAATTGACAAATTTCAAGGGTTAATAATTTAATGTCAAATGATAAAAAAATCAATTTCATAAAAAAAATCGAGGAAAAAAAAACCCAAGTCAACCCAGGTTAACTCGACTAACCCGCCACCCGCGACATGACATTGGAAAAAAAAATATTAGACTTTAAAAAAAAGGACCTAGCACAAAAATCAAAGTTAAATAAAAAAACATTGAAAAAGAAAACTTGAGCTAACCCATACTAACTTGACTAACTCGCACTCAGAATAACCCAACAAAACTCCAAAGCCAATAATTTAATGTCAAATGATGAAATTAAAAAAAATAATTTTATGAAAAAAACATCAAGGAAAAAAAAGTTAACTCGACTAACCTGATTACTCGGGATATGAGATTAAGATAACTCAACAAAAGAAAAGTGGAACAAAAAATGAAGATAAAAGTCCAATAACTAAATATCAAATGATGAATCTGGAAGAAAAAACTATTTTTTAATAAACAATCTCAAAAAAGGTAGAACATAAATCGGGTTTGGGTCATGAGATGAGGATTACCTTGTGTAGGAAGGGAATTGTAAAAAAATAACAAAGTAGAATTTCCAACCGTAAAACAATTTAAAACCCAAATAATGTGGATCAAATATGATATAAAAACAAAATGAAAGAAAATAATTAAGGGCTAAATTGGAAAACAAAATAAATTAAAAAAGGATAAAAAAGTATTAAAAGAATGATGATCAAAATTAGATTAAAAAAACTAAATGAAATAAAATGTTGAGGGATAAAAATATATATAAATCAAGAAAATGATAAGAAAATAGCAATCAAAAGAATGAGAATCAAAATTAGATTAAAAAATAAATACAATAAAATGGTAAGGGATGAGATTGAAAAAAATAATAATCAAGAAAAGTATAAATACAAAAAAAAAAAAAAAGCAATCAAAAGTAGAAGGACCAAGCTAGATATAAAAATCAAATGAAATAAAATGTCCAAAGATAAAATTAATAAAAAAAGCTAAGCTTCAAAAAGTATAAAAAACAAAATAAATAGTAATAAAAAATAAAGGTTAAAATTGATAAAACTACAAATCAGATGACATAATTGTTTTTCGAAATGATTGACGCTAATTTCAAGAGCATGAGAAAGAAAAGAGAGAGGAAAGAAAAAAAACTCAATTGCAGCCTAACCGAATCTCCGCTGTGATCATATGTCACACTACTGGAAAGAGGATGATTCACCACTTTTTATGCCGTCATGAATGGAGAATTTTTGTAATTGTAAGGCCCCACACATACTGCCCAAAAGATACAGGGTTGTCACATGCTGACGCATGCATTGCACGCATCAACAATTATTTTAATAATATTGAATTATTTAAAATGAGCAACCACCCCTAACTAAATAAAAAAATAACAAAAAATATAGAATAAAACAATTAAAATATCCTTGAAACCTCTTTTATTTTTTTGGATTTCAAAAGTAATTATGTCATTTAACCTTTTTAAAAAATAAAAAAGATGAAGAAACCATATGTGCACATTCACTTTTTTGTTTTCTAAGGATATGTTGTGACTTTATTTTGCAATTTTTCTTCGAAAGATAAAAGAGCTCCTAACCATAAGCTTAACATTTTTTTTTTTTAAGAATAAAATAATTATTTTACTATGATAAAAAAAATGTATCTTGACCTGTTTGGCCCAAATTAATTTTTCTATAATTAATGAAACTACTGGAAAAAATGATTTCACTCCTAATTGTAAGTTTCCTCAAAAAAACAATTTGTCAAGAGTAAAAGCATTTTACAGTGAAATGTTACATTATTTTAGAACAGCTTTTAGTGTCTTTTTGTAATCATTAAATATAGGACGACACCTCTTGTCACTACTGTCCAAAAATTAAAGGTTTCTCAACGAAACTTCTGATGTGTAAAGAGAAATTGGCAGGCTCCTTCATCACCAAGGTACAATGTCATGTGTGAGACAGCGTGAGAGAGGGGGGGGGGGGGGGGGGGAGAGAGAGAGAGAGAGAGAGAGAGCAAATGCATGCATAATAAAAATTTTAGTTGGGGTAATTATTTTTTTGGTTTGGTTTTTTTTAAAAAAATAATTAAATTAAATTTATTTTTTAAAAAAACTGAAACCACTTCAAACCGACCAGTTTTGGTTCTGTTTTTTAGGACAAAAACAGGTTCAAACCGGTTTGGCTTGGTTTTTTTGTTTTGACTCGGTTTTTTCCGGTTTGGCTTGGTTTTTTTTTCTGATTTGGGTTCGGTTCGGTTTTTTTGATTTCAGGCTTATAAAACTAAAACAAACCGAACCGGTCAGTTTTTTCAAAATTTTAATTGGTTTAATCAGTTTTTTTCACGGTTCGGTTTTTTTGGTTTTTTTTCTGGTTTTCTCGGTTTAATCAGTTTTTTGATTTTTTTGCTCACAACTAAATTTTAGTAATCATCAACACGGATATTTTCCCCCAATTCTAGACCATGTTATTTAAGTGATTATAAAGGTAGGTTTTTTAATTTGCAATTTCCGTGTTTTTAAAATTTTTTGAATTTTTTAACTGAAAATTAATTATTTTTTATATTTTTAGATTATTTTGATTTGTTTTGATGTGCTCATGTCAAAATGAGTTTTAGAAAATGAAAAAACATTATTTTAATATATTTATAAGTAAAAAGTACTTTGAAAAACAACCCCTACTATAATCTCAAATACGCTCAAAACCTAGTTTAGTCCAATATGCTGACCTAGAAAATTTGAAACCTAAAACTTGACCTGGTTTTAGTTGGTAGTTGATTTAACCAAGAACTTGACTTGGCGAAACTAGTTTGATTCGATCGAGTTTTTAATAATTAGGATGATATAGCCAAATAAGATTGGATATCTTTTTTCTAAAGAATGAAACTAGAGATGCTAAGATGGTTTTTGATATAAAGATTGGTCGTTAATTGGTTTCAATTAAGAATGGTGTGTGCACTACTAGAAAATTAGAAACTACACATGGTAACACTAAAAGATTTTTTCTGTTAGTATATTACGGTGACATTTACTAAGCAAATTTTGAAATATGTCATCAGTATATGCCGAGAGAATCGCGATCAAAATAGAATAAAAAAAAGCTAAACTGTGCGATGATGTGTAAGTTTTTACATATGTAATTACTGATGGAATGAAATTGTCGGTACAATTCATCCATGAACACACTAACAAAAACATTCCATCAATATATAGTAATGACATTGCGGACGGTAATACAATGAGATTCAAAACAACAAATCTTACAGTGACATGGAATTGAGACCGATAAAATTACCGACAGAATTACTATTAGAATAATTTCATTGGTCAATCCGTCAGTAAAATTTAAAATATGACCTAGTGCTCGACCCTCTTTCCCCCCTCTCATTTCTACTTCTTCCTTGTAAAATTTTTCTTTGCAACAAGATAGTCACCCCCCTAATCTCAACACAACTTAACCTCCCACGCCTTTTCTAGCCACTACAACATTTGGTTTGCCAGCATCTGTGTTCTGATTTAAATTTTATTGAGGGTTCTCCACCTTAAATAAGCAAATCTATCATTTTTTCTAATTTGAACATAATTTTAAAATGTTATTTTTTTTGTATATTTTTGTAGTATATATATTTTGTTTGGGTGTTTACTTGTTTTGTAGTTTTTTTCTCAAACAAACTTGTTATATGGATTTATGTTTTGTACATGTTATGGTTTGTTTTGGATTTTATAAAATTATATATTTTTTTATAAATTATTGAAATTTATATTAAATTACAGTGTGATGAAATTAATAATTACTTATTTAAAGGGATGATAACTCAAATTCTTTTTGAAGTCAATTATCGAATTGTATTTGACAATTAATTATAGTTGATTGTGTGATAGGACTGTAAACAACAAGAATTAATATTTTAGCTAGGCATGGGATGTTTTTAATTTTATTCAGTACTTGATGCATGCAGGGTATTTATTATAATCGGAGCAACATAATTATTCTGATTTTATAAAAAGTACATCCATTAGATTAAGCTAGAGATCAGTCCTAAACTATATATTAATTAAGATAGGCGATATATCTACCTTTTTAACAAGTAGTAGTCAATGGCCATTAATTTCTTAATTACACCTGCTAATTTTGTACAAGCAGCTGCTCCAGCAATATAGATGTTCGAATTTGAGAAACATATATCACGTTGAAGGTTCTACACATAGCAACGTACGTTATGTGGGTCATTAGCGAAACCTACAAGTCATGTTAATTGATTACGGAAAAACTGGTATTTTTTTGCTAAGACCAAAATCAAGTAAAGGTTCATAGTACTTCCATTCAAATTTGCTAGTCGGTGAATTCGACTAATTAAGTAACAATCTAAACCTCGTCCGCCTCTCTCCTATTCCTTCTGTTTTTTTTTTTTTTTTTTTAAATAATTTCATTTCTAGTTGTTAGATCTAATGTTTTTAATAGTCCGAGTAATTATATGGATATAGATATTTTACGATCTTAAATTTTATGTTTTTTTTTTGTGTGGATTGCATCTAGTATATGAGATTATCTGTTTTTGGTTTGTCTAGTGATCGGATTGGAGAACAAATTTACAGTTTTAAGTGGATTTTAGGTTGTAAAGTTGTCATATTAGTCACTTGTTAAATCCTTGTTTCTTCCGTTAATTGAATCTAATGATGCGACCCATTTTTTCATAAACAAAAAATTAAAAAAAATATAGACAGAATATTTTATTGACATATAAAAAAGATTTTATTAGCATTAAAAAAACAGAATATAACAACGATGAAATGTCATCATCAAAAAATATTTTGTTGGTTTTCTATTATGTCAATAGTTTTAAATACCAATAAAATTATTGATGAAATATTCATGTCTCAAACTCCACTTTTACCTCTCATTTTTTGTCGGAGATTCCATCGCCATTTAATTTCTAACAGAACTTTTTGTTGACTAATTCTGTAGGTAAGTTGCTATATATATATTCTGTAAGTTTTACCAAAAGTTTTAGAATGGATGTGAAATTTTTGTGTGGAAATCTTGACGAAACTGCTTTTTCATTAGAGATTTTATTTGTTATGATCTTCGAACCAATAATTTCTTACTCACAATAAACCCTTAACCATAATAAAAAAAACATCTTCAAAAATTGACTTAGACAAATTTCATGATGAATAATGCTAAATGAATTATGTAGACTTGAGAGTTTTCACCGTTGAAAGATTTAAGTAGCAAATTTATATAAATAATACAAAACAATGAGATAGACAGAATTTCATACACAAACATTAAAAAAAAATAGAAATGTAATAAGAGATATAGTAAGAAACCATTAAAGTTCAAATTAAATAAATGTAATAAGAGATATAGAGAGGAGATTGTTGTTATTGAATCACATGAAAAAAAAAAAAAAACTATGATTATTGACAATTCTAAATGAAATGAAAAAGTTTGGACAATTGATTTAGAAGCATGCTAGATACAGAGAATGAAATGCTACCCATACAATCTATGATTACTATTATAGTTATTGGATTTACATAATGAAACTACGAAGCTCTTCTCATAGAAAGAGTTTTGCTAGCACTGGAGCTAAGCCCCATTAGCTTGAGAAAATTTAATTTTGAATCTATATTTCTGTTACAAAGAAGTCAGGTCATGGATCTTCCCTCATATCGGAGTAGAATTCTTGGTAATACTTTATCAAGCAGTGCAAATACAACTTACCTTTGAAAGGTGTTTATCATAAACAGAAACAATGGTACCTAAAACGTCAGAAAACATCTCATTCAAAATCATATTACACTAGATGTGACAAGATTCAATGAAACGAGAACATAATTTTTACCAAGTGTGGGGATCATAATCTTTGAAATAACTTCACGTGATAATGGTGGCAAACAGTGGAAACTACAGTACATGACCAAACACAATGCTTCAGGAAGTCTTTTTATAAGCGGAAATCTCTTGTACATGACCTCCCATTCTCTTTCATTTACAATTACGTTTTTGGCTTTTATACAATCTCCCCCACTCTCCCACTCTATCAAACACAGTGACGTTGAGCTGAAAACCTAGAAAAAAAAGAACAAAAAAGAAAACAAAATTTATCAATGGAAGAGATACTGTCCTCCTCTTCTTCATCTTCACTCATGTCATTTGCCCAAGAAACCTCTTCAACACTTCAACAACGCCTCCAATTCTTCCTTCATAGCCGGCCAGAATGGTGGGTTTACTCCATCTTCTGGCAGGCATCAAAAGATGCCAGCGGCCGCCTTGTTTTATCATTGGGCGATGGCCATTTCCGTGGGAATAAAAAGTATGCAAGCAAGGAAAGCAACAAGCAAAACCATTCCAAATTCGGCTTCAATCTTGAAAGAAAGTCCCTTTTCAATGAGGATATGGACATGGACAGATTGGTTGAAGGTGATGTTGCTGAATGGTACTACACAGTATCGGTAACACGAGCATTTGCCGTTGGAGATGGAATTCTTGGCAGGGCATTTAGCTCTGGCGCTTTCATTTGGTTGACAGGTGATCACGAACTGCAAATTTATGACTGCGAGAGAGTCAAAGAAGCTCGGATGCATGGAATTCAGACTTTCGTCTGTGTTTCAACTCCATCCGGGGTTCTTGAATTGGGTTCCCCGGATTTGATCAGTGAAGATTGGGGCCTAGTGCAATTAGCCAAATCAATTTTTGGTGCAGACATCAATGCAGGTTCAGTTCCAAAGCAGGCCAACCAGGAATCTCAACCTCAAATTCCAAACCGCACTGTTTCTAATTTCCTTGATTTTGGAATGTTTTCAAGTCCTCAAAAGGAGAGAACAACTTGTCTAGAGAATCAAAAAGAAAGCGACACACGGAAAGAACCCTCAGGCCAAGGCCGATCGTCTTCGGACTCAGGGCGTTCTGATTCAGATGCTGGATTCACAGAGAATAATATCGGGTTCAAGAAGAGAGGAAGAAAGCCAAGTGGAAAAGAATTGCCTCTAAACCATGTGGAAGCAGAAAGGCAGCGAAGAGAGAGGCTAAATCATCGATTCTATGCACTTCGATCCGTGGTCCCGAATGTGTCAAAGATGGACAAAGCATCTTTGCTCGCAGATGCAGCTACTTACATTAAAGAGCTCAAGAGCAAAGTTAATGAATTGGAAGGCAAGCTGCGAGCAGTATCCAAGAAATCAAAAATCTCTGGTAATGCGAACATTTATGACAACCAAAGCACCAGCACCAGCACCATGACGAATCACATAAGGCCCACTCCAAATTATATGTCCAATAATGCAATGGAAGTGGATGTGAAGATTTTGGGATCGGAAGCTCTGATCCGTGTACAATCCCCGGATGTTAATTATCCAGCTGCAAGATTGATGGATGCACTTAGAGAGCTGGAGTTTTCAGTCCATCACGCGAGCGTGTCCAAGGTCAAGGAGCTGGTGCTTCAAGATGTTGTGATTATAATTCCTGATGGATTGGTAACTGAAGAAGTTATGAGGGCTGCTATTTTTCAAAGAATGCAGAACTAAGTCAACTAAACAATAATAAGCTGGTGCATTAGAAGTAAGAAATGCGAATTAATTTCATCGTTGAGACAAGCAAACTCCAAGGTGAAGTTCCCGTCATAAGCAACATAAAATGATATTAGCATATGCACTTGAATTATGTGGCTCGTTTTTCATTATCCCACTTGTATAATAAGTTAATGTTCTGCTGTGAGTTTATTGAAAAGCAAGCACTTGAAATTGCTTGCTTGCTCAACTCTTCTAGCCCTTGTTAATTTTCTCTCTTGTTATGCTTTGAAATTAAGTAAGTACTGGTCTTATGAATGTTATGTATCTGCAATTCTTCAGTCTTGATATTCAGTGCATGGATACTGAATTAAGTTTTGTTCATGTGCTTTGTATTTTTCTCTCAGTTTCAAATTAAGGTCTGTAAGAAACTAGAGCTATCAGAGTATATGTGGTGATTAAATGTTTCAGAGTGATGATCATGCGTTTTTTATATTGTTTAACTTGAAATTAAGGACTAGGTCAGTTAACATGATGAGTTCTTCTCTTTACGGATGTTGATTAATGTTTTGATTCATCATAGGTGACCGCTAATCTAGAAATCACCCTATATTATTTCTTTCCTAATTTCTTTGTACATGAATATTCTTCTCTCGAGCTTTTTCAAGCAAAAATGTTTGGAAGGAAATTAAGTTTTATTTTTCACCTAATTAACATATCAAAAGCGGCAATCAAATATTTTTTTCTCACCTAAATCCTTCGTCTCTTAGTCTCAAAAAAGAAAAAGAAAATCCCAACAAGCTGCAACAAGAAAGAAGAAAAATTGCCCTCTGAAGAGGAATAAAAAGGAGGAATAGGAAGTTCTGATTGAATAACTTAGATGAAAAGAAAATGGGGATAACTTAATCTGTATCACTAAATTAAGGACTGCACATTACTTCGGTTGAAACTCATTACAAAATTAATAATATATGATTCTTGGTTAATTGGATTTGGTTATTTTGAATTTATTGTGCTTTTCTTTCCCAAATAAAATCTCAATTCATGCATTTGGACAAATTAATAAAACTTATATTTTCATCATTTTGGACCAAACAAGAGAGGAAAAACAGATGAAATTATATCCGTACTTTCAATTAAATATGAATACATTAACAGTACGGTCATTTAAAATTTCGATTTCGTCAATGTTCAACTTTGAGCAAATGCTAATTTTTCAAACATGTATTCCGAAAGGAGGAAAAAAACTCGGAAATGGAATCTTCAATGCTCAAAAACAAAAATGGAGTTGAAAAGCAAATGCGAGAGAATTGAAAAAAATAGAAATGCAAATGCAACAAGTGATGCAAGTTCAAGCTAGTTTGGGGACGCAGCTAGTTGCAGGATAAAAGTTTTGATTTTTAAAAATTTTCAATTATTTTTATATATTGATATAAAAACTAAATTTAAAAAAATTATTTAAATATATTTTCAAATAAAAAAATACTTTAAAAAATATTCATTATTACAATGTTAAACAAGTTGTTTATCTTATATCTTATGGATGTATACTTTCATGATACATTTAAGAAAAATCCATACAAGCTAGTAAAAGGAAATTTTTATTTTTCATTTCACAAGAAATTTATAGCATTCACAGAAGACAATAGAATAAGGATGACAAAAGAACTTCACCATAAAAAAAAGGTGATAGAATATATATATATATATATATATATATATATATATATATATATATATATATATATATATATATTTTGCAGTACAAATTAACAATTGTTTCACTCTTGAGGTATTAATTTGTACGAGGGAGTTATATATTATAATATTTCTGCTAATCTATTTGCGTAATGATCACTTGCACACTCTAAACAGCAACGAGCATTTGAATTTGGACAAGGTAAAACCTTACACAATTATGCATGCACCCAAATTAATTTGTAATAAAACTTAAGTCATAAGCCAAACTTTTATTTGTCCTCTTGAAAACTACAGATATTAATTTCAAGTGTCAACTTAATTACCGTACCAGTTTCTTAGTTCTAATTTGATTTTCTTGAAAGTAGTACTGAAGAGTGATCGATCATGTGGGAAATGGGATTCCACCACAATTTTGAACTTAATATTTCGTGCCAAAACTCTTCTTATATTTTCGACGGCTTGGCATTTGGAGAAAGCAGAAGTTAGGGTGGAAAGTTGTGGAAAATGAGCTTTCTTCTTTAGTAGAGACGATCTGCAACGGTACTAATTCTCAAGAAATCAAAATAGAAAATATCTATCCCAAGGTTGTCACTCTATTTCAATAAGTGTTTAATTTTTTTAATTGAAATAAAATATTTTAATTTCAAAGTGTTTTAGCGTATAATTTCAAGGTTATACTGTTCATATATATTCAATCAACATAATTTAAATTCAAGATAAATTAATTATAAATTATGCAATATAAATACAATGCCATATAAATATAATTTCAAAATTTAAAATATTTTTAAATAGTCAAGATTAAATAGATCTTTAATTTAAAGTAATTCAACTTAAATAAAATATTAAAATATTATGAAAGTAAAATGTTTTAACACAAATATTTTAAATATGAAGTTAGGTCAATGTTATTAAGACTAATGGGGTCTAAAACATCCTTTGTTTTGCTCAAATTTCTACAAAGTATAAACATGAAAAAAAACAACATGAATATAAACTATATATATTAGTGATAAATCTAATTTTAAAAAATTAATATCATTGTTAATGAAAATAGTAATAATAATTTTCAATATCATTATTAATATCATTGTTATTGAAAATAATAATGAAGAAAAGCTTTTTATACTTGGGTGATTTAATTAATTAAATTGAATTAGGTTCAATTTGATTCAATGGCTTTTCAAGACCGGAACGAAACATGTGGAATGAAACCGGAACATTCCGGCTAAAATTTAGCCGAAAAATCTGGAACAGACTAAGATTTAAAATGAGATGAAAATTGTTTCGTTTTGTTTCATTTTTTTAATTGGTATGAAATATTTTGATCATTCCAGGTAAAACAGAATGAAAGTGACAATCTTGATCTATACATGAAAAATATAGAGAAAAACAACCTTCTTTCTTAATTGGTTTTCGTCCATTTATTTTACTATGTCTTAATTGATTCGTTTCACACATGGAAAACAAGCGGTAAGATGGTCAAGAAGGTACATAGCTGTTTTCACATGAAATAATATTCCGCCGTCTCTTTGCTTCTATAGCTAGCTCGCCTTATAATTTGTCCCTTGGACGGTGCACATACCAAGGATGGAACACTATATCGGTTTTGGGCACAAACATTTTCCCCTAAGAGCCAAGCTCTTGTGGGAATCGAAAAGGCACTGGTTAAAGAGTAATCGATCCATTTAAAGAGTTCGTTTTACGTTTTTATTTCGGGACGTGCCAGAATTAGGGTACATTATCAAGAGAATCATGTTATTAATTATTTGATTTTTCTACTGTACTTCCAATTATAATTTAATTATTTTAATTTCTTTAAATCCAAACTCCAAAAGTAACTTGAATTAATTACATTAATTTATGACAATTTCATGTGGGTAATTGATGGGTTTTTTGTTTTGTTTTTTACTTTGGTGTTGGCTACATATATCAAAAAACATTAAACATGCATCCAAATAAAAGAACTGCATGCGCTCAAAATTCATTCGAAGCCATATATAAAAAACCTTAATCATGAATCCATATCGTGTACAACCAACTTACCATTAGACTGTCAGTGAAAATTTCAAACTAGGTTGCGTTTTTAATGACTGCATCTTGGACTCGGAGAGCAATTGGTCTTGACCACTAGTTAATGGATTGACACAGTGACTTCTATACTCACCTGCAAAAAGCACTCTCTATCAGAATATGGACCCTCACATGTTTAAGATAATAAATGTAGGAGAGAGAAGTATGCCGGGTAGGAGAATGATGTGAGGAGTGGGATAAAATGTATACAGAGGGGAGCGAGAGGAGGATGACAGCAATGTGGCTTTGGGGCATTGTGTAGATTCCTCCGTTGCTCAATGGAGTTCTATGCCCTGTGTTGTTAAAGGGTGTTTTACACTTGGTGATTTGAGATATTTATAAATTTTAATTATATAAGTTTATCTCGAGAAGAATAGAGAATAATTACTTTTCATGGCATGTATTTTGGATGTTGTGCTTTGCTATGTCATTGATAAAAAAAAAAGCTAATACTTGCAGGTGATTGGTAAGAGAGATAGATGTCTTTTAAGAAGATACACTGACGGGAAATAGTCATTGATTAAGAAATATTAGGCACAATATTGATAATTTAGGCATGAGTTACGGAGAGTGTATCATTGTATTGCCTTTCAAAAAACTCATCACTTTGCGTTGTGATGCATGCTAGCAGCTTGAAATCCTAAAGATTTGCACGGGAGGATTCAACTCAAGGTGATTGGGATGAGGTCGAGGTTCAGGGGTCCTGCGTGAGTTGGTGGAAACCTGTTAGGTCTGGCCTAAATGGATTGGATTTAGGCCTGAACGGTTCTCTTTTTTCTTTTCTTTTTTGTTGGTAATCGTCATCTAGTAGTAATCTATTTTTTTCTTCTTTTTATCTTGTGACATGCATGCTTGCTGTACTGTAGAACTAACTAATTTGACAAAGAGAGATGGAAGGAATGAGATTAGAAATTTTATATTCCAAGAACCTTGCTGGGAAGTTAAAACACATGATCAGTACCAAGACATATCGAGATGATCACGTCAGTCTACGTGGTTAAACATCAGCGTTGAAAATGTTTAGCATTGACAAGATTCATTGAAACCTTGTGCACCTAGTTTGCAAGCTTCACAAATCATATCGGTCCCAAGGGGGTGGTAGGATGGCCAGGTGAGGTCCTTTTCCATTTTTAAAATCAAGAAAAGTTGACAGTTCATCACGTGATTATGGTGTCAAATAGCAGCATCTGAAGATTGTGCGACCTGAAAGGGATTCTTGCATATCAATTTATACTTACTTAATTGTTATTTTCAAGGGAAAAAAAAGAAGAAGAAGCAAAGGCTGCCCAATATAAATAGCCTAGCTAGGTCCCTTCGTTCAAAGATACTTTTCGGGGCCCATACTGTTCTCAAAAACTAATTAATTAATTAAGCAAAAGTACCAGATACAATGTTAGGGATTTGATCATGGACGATTTTTGATCAAATCCAGCACTTATTATAATTATGTCCCATTGTCAAAGGTTGATTCTCCACTTTAGCAAAGCGTTCGACCAATGCCATTTAACTGAATTAAAAATTGAGGTTTTTGTGGACATTTTTTCATCCAATTTAGGAAAGCAGATTGCTAACACAATGGGGAAGGAAGGGGAAGTTTTCAGTTCGAGGAAGTCATCTTTGTTTTTTTATGAGAAGAATGAAGGGATTTGTACTTAGTTCAATACACTTCTCAATTGAAACGACATCTATGAATCTAGTTAATAATTCATCAAAAGAAATTATCATGTTTTAAAAGTGTAGAGGGAAGGGCTTGAACTCTATTGAGCAACATGGTTCTTAATCGGCCCTTTCTGCTACCAGGCCACCATCTTTATAGAGAGAGGTGGGTACCCTCTTCTTTTTTCTTATTATTACATTTTGGTAGTTTTGTTTGACCAGAAGGGGAGATCAATGAGCATTTCATTGGCCATGGAAGGGATTTTTTTCAATAAAGGTAAACGAGTAAAATCATCCTGATTGCGGTTTTTTCGGAGGTATTTAAGAGTATAGTAGCGATTATTTTTTAAAGTGTTTTTTGGTCGGAAATGTATCAAAATAATATTTTTTTATTTTTTAAAAATTATTTTTGACATCAACACATTAAAATAATATAAAAACACCAAAAACAACTATTAATTTGAAGGAAAGAAAAAAAATTTAAAATTTTAATTTTTTTTTCTAAAAAACTTTTGAAATGTAAATACAAATACACCCTTATTGTACACTAATGTGATTCGAGTCACAATTTCAATAATTGTGAGCTTTGATTTTTCAGCAGAGAATTTGTTCATTCGTGGATAATTACAAGAAGGGCTACAAGCTACTACTACATTTATTCTGTCTCTTAAGAAGGTATCTGGGTCCAGGCCCGATCACTTCCATATTAAGTAAGGCTTTCACAGAGGATATGAGTTGGGCCTGGACTCTTTACCTGAAGTTGAAGCCTTATTCTTGTCGTCCAGTTAATCAGGCCTGTTATCGGCAGTAGGCCTGATTTTATGTTTTGATTGGCCATGTAGCTACTTTGAGCTCACATTTCTTGTTGTGATGCAGTCTTCTTTTTCATCAGCATGCCCCTCGAAGCCATTAATTTGCATCAACGAACACTGTAATAGATTTGTCCAGCTTATTATTCTATAGAACCGATAACGTATCATAAAAATTATATGTTTTTTTTATTGAAATATAATAGCATAATACTATGTTTTTTTAACAAAAAAAGAGGTACTCCAAAAGTATAATCTTGAGTTTTTCTTTTATATATATATATATACACACACACACACACACACACATTTGTAAATGTTAATTTTTCTTTATTTCTTTCAATACGACATTCCTAACATTCTTTTCTATCAGTAATAAACTTGATTACGTATATATATATATATATATAGATTGAGATTTGGTTTCACAAATTGAATTGGGCAAGAGGAAAGTTTAGCTCCTTGAAAAAAATATTTTAAAAGGGGGATAAAAAACTGGGTTGTGAGAATACGTGTGTGAGATTGTTATGTGCATTAAAGAAAAACCAAGTTCTGTATATTATTAAGCCATGAGCTAGACATGTGGATTTGGGTAAGCACAAGATCTTAACAATAGATCACTGGCAATCCCTCACGTCCTCTAATTAGCTTAATTACATTACAAGTAGCAAAAATGTTAGGTTGTTTCTCTCACCAAATTCATGAAGATCAGGCGTGCGGGCATGAGCCACATTGGATAATATTACTCTGATTAGGTTAGCCAACAGCACCCAATTAAGATGTATGCAAGCAGATCAAGTTAAATCCATTTATATTGTTTCAGGCCTTGCCATAGTCCTTTACATAAAAACATTAGCATGCATGACGGGTCCGATAACACTCGCAAACTCTGCAGTCAAAGTTGGGTTACACTCACCCAACCATATTCGAGATTTTCTTCTTCTACAACTGTTCAGTCCACAATAATGGAGATCTTGAAATCTGGCCAGTGGTTGCTTCTGTGCTGTCCTCAAGGAACAGTATATTTCTCCCGCTGCAGATATTTTTATAGGGGAGAAATTTTTAATGAAGTGGCTTCTGACGTCCGGAGAAAACTTCACACTTACATCAAATTTTGTATAGTTTAATTGCAGGCCAAGACGTGTTAGCTGGGCTTTAATTTTGGATGTGAGCATTCCTGAAAAAACAAGCCTTTCGTGTAATAAAAGACTCTTTAATGTTTGAGCCATAAATGATACAAGAAAGATAATAATATTAGAGAGAATTGAGTTTTGCTGCATAATACAAAGTCAAGAGGAAATGTTGAGTACAAGTTTGTGAACTTGGAAGCTTGTTTTGGAGACTAAATGTTTTGAGCCATAGATCTCGCTTCACCTTGAATGTGAAAGATGATGTTGCCATTGATTAGTAAAAGTATCAATTATGAAGAATATTGTGTGCGTGAATAATACGCGCGGTGCCCCTAGTCAAAACCAAAAAAAAAGTACACGGGGCCAAAGAAAAAAAAAGTGCGGGGTGCAGTCCATTTGAGTTAAGCCTAAATTGTGTGGGTGTTTTCGTTGCCCGAACGATGATAAAAGGTTGGGCTGTTGCTGATTGGGCCACATGGCCCAAATAATATAAATTAATTATTGTTATTTTTATATAAAAACTTAAATGCTTGGTTAGTTTTTTTTTTTTTTTGATAAAAACCAAACCGAATAAAAATAATTATTTATATTAAAAATATTAATTTAATAATTTTTTAAAACCAAATATAGACGCTCCTACACAATTTCGAAAGCAATTTCAAATAATCTAAAAAACAAAACCGTACGCATAAAACTTCAAAAAAGGCAGACGATTTCACCTGCAATATTGCGGTGTATTAATTTCCTTTGACACCTGTGGCAATCCGACAAGGTGTTGATAGGAAGTGCATCAGCTAGACTTGAGGGAGACCTGGCATCCCCTAGACTTGAGGGAGACCTGGCATCCAAGGATTTTCAAAATATTTCATCACATTCCTAAAACTTTATGATATTTCTAATTGGCTCCTCCAGCAATTTAGTACATGCTCATGAATTTGATAGTTTAATGATAATTTGTCAAAACAGTCTGAGGGTAGGAAGGCTTTCTCTTCACTTGATTGAAGTGGTTGGACCGAGGAATTCGGTTCGTTAATTTAATTTCTATTCTCTCCGGCCGAAAAATATTTAAGCTCCTAACCATATTAAATGTGTTTGGAAATGAGGTTTTCTGTGCTTTTAATATTTTCTTTTTCCGGTTTACGTCGAGTCATGATCGGCATAGATGGTTTTATGGAACGAAAGAGATGGTAGACATGGACAACCTTGTCAAGCAAGTCGTCGAAAGGGACATAAACGCTTATCAGAACAATTTAATATATATATATATTGATGGTTTGCAAGGACCGGTGCGACGTATACTTGTATTGTAAATTGTAATTATTATTTAGTTAATGTATGGTATATGTACGTATTAATTGCTTTGGTTTTAATTAGCGACTCTCTTTAAGCAAGTAATTAAGTGGGTGAATGTGTGTGAATATGTCTCATTTAAAAATGACATTAATCTTATTTTTTACCAATGAATTCTTCTCGAACTGTCTTCATTTATATATCACCATTCACACAGTCAGTCGTCGTCGTCGTCGTCGTCATCAAAAACAATTTTGAAAAAATTATTTAATTTTTTTTCCCACTCCAGCACTTAATTGGCTGCATTTCATCCAACTAAGAAAGAAGAATTTATTTTGTTATGAAAGGTAGATTTAGTATTGATGGCATTTCGTTTCGACAGAAGTATTCAGACATTAATAACCTTAGAGATATTAATTAACTAAAATAAATTAATGGCATAGAGAATAAATAACTTTTGGATTTGCAGTAGGATGAATTACATGAATGTGTGACTCGAATTTATTGCTTAAATTAACATCTTTTCACTGTTATGGATTGACCATACAATTCATCGAAGACTATATATGAAAGGAAAAACCAAGAAAAAAAAAATGTAAACTGCGCCAAGAAACTTAAAAAAATGTTGCAGATAGATATTTAATTTAGAGCATTTTGCTTATCTTATCAAATCCACAGGCCTATATAGTGATTAAGCATTTCACATGGCCTAGTTGAGACTTCAAACTTGAAGTAGCAGTAAAGAAAACAAAAGAAAACGCCAAGCTTAGGTTACTTAATTATACCCAATTTTGACAGGAAATATTTATGCATGCGGCAACCGACTTTGATTGAGCTTGAGCAAGAAGAGGGTCTTAATTAACCACTTGATCTCTTCCAAATCTCTTCAAGTTCCCTAGCAAACGCCTTTTGTCTATTAACAACAATCGTAATATGATCTTCATCATCAATGACCTTAACTCGAGCACGAGGGACTTTATGCTGAACATTGTAGCTACATTCAACTGGGATAACCTCATCTTTTTTTCCGTGGAAGATATTGACATCACACTTGAGGTGGTCACGGACTGAATCCAAGTACCCTTCGAGCTTGCTGCCGGTGCCACAAATGATGTTGTGTAGGGTGTGCCATGCAGCATTGTGGGTGTGGCAACAGAACCCTTCAATTAAGAATGTCTTGATCCTGTACATTTTTTTTTCTCAAAGTTTTGCATTTATGTCAATAGGAGAGCAGAGAGATGTCTCTTTCATAATGCATGGAATAAATTCAAGCAGAGGTAGAAGAGAAAATATATATTCACACACATCAAGCAAGCGCAGTACCTGTCCCCATCATTTCTGACTTAGTCTTATGGACATTTGACCAGTGTTTTTAGGGTAACTTACTACACGATTCACCTATCATAGTGTATTTCATTAATGGCTAATACTACTTTTCCATATCTATTTCGTCAAGAAGGATATTTTTCCGAATCTTTATTAATTTGCTGCTTAAAATCTACGTCAAGCAAAAATAATTTTCACATCCTCCCTAAGTTCCCACCCCAAATTAATAAATTTAGAAAGCTAAAAGATCTAGAAGTTACCAATTTTATTACCATAATGCATTATTTGGAACAAATTAGCATATTTTAACTTTTGTAGCTTCAAAATCTCATATCACCAGATTTTAAAAGGAGGGATGGACATTTGTCAAACCAAGATTTGCAATTTTCACCGTTTGAACTATTGTAGGTGTACCAAATCAGTCATCAGCACCATACCCTCCTTGGAACGACCGCCAATGCCATAAAACAGTCAAAGATCTTCTAGCTGGGCAGTTGAGGGCCGGAAAAATTAATACGGTGGACACCTATACGGTGATCGGTCATGGATCTCAAAAATTACACTATAGGCAAGCAATTTTTTTTTTAATTCGGATATGACAATTGTCAATTGTGTGGCGGTGCACCGTGGCCCCGGCCCTTAGCAGGGCTCCGGAACTTGGGTGGAGGCAATCTGTGAAGTACGTGGTACTAACTAGCTAACAGTACCGTGGACGTTATAGTATAGTGATTTAAAGGCTTAAAATGCTCAAAATCTAACAATATTGGTGGTGCCATTATCCCAAAAAAAGACCCCGTAATAGAAGGTATGTGAATGTGGTTGGGGCGTCATTGTCGTTGTGTGTCTGGGAATTGACTGGCAGGCTAGTGAAATGCCAGGTCTCACTCATTTCTTGCTATTCTAAAATCTCAAGAGCTTATTAAGAGTCGATCCTAAATTACTTAGAGCCCTTGATCCTTAAGAGAAATTAGATTTAAAGAGCTCAGAATAAAAAGCCAAATACTTATTTCAAATAAGCAAAAGAAAAAAGAAAAGGGAAATTAAGACCAAATTAATAATAAGTTTGGTGGTTAGTTATGAAATTGAGCACGAAAGCATGAAAATGCGTTTATTATGAACAGAAGGAGAAGTCTCGATGTTTGAATTTTATCACGGCACTTGAATTCTTTGGACAGGTTTTAAGGCGGTAGAGGTTTGATGAGAATTTACCTGTTTCTTGTGACTAGTTTGGTAAGGAACTCCCACAACCGATGATTTTTGCATATGACAAGGCAAATTGCCCTGCTGATGTGCTCATACCAGCACGCTATCGATGCACCAAATGTGATCAGTGGCCAAACACGCCTTGGAGCTACTTGTCTCATCACATGCTGTGTTGCTCGGACACCTTTTGGTACTTTGTAATATGGCTGCCATTATCACATAAACTAATCGGTAATCAATGCATTCAAAACTTTGAACGATTCTGTGATTAATTTTCTTGGATAATTGAAACGTTGAAAAAGAACAGCAAAAAAAAACATTGGAAAAAAAATATGAACTTACTGGTGCAAGGAGAGTCAAGGACTTGACCGAGCCAGGGTGTTTCACGGCAAGTGCTAGGGCCAAAATACAGCCTAAAGAATGAGCAACAATGTGGAAGGATTTGACTTCGTATGGTTCAAGAACGGATTGTTCAATCATGTCCAAATGCTCTCTTAATGTGTAAAGGGAGTCAGCTGGCTTAGGGCTCCTCCCAAACCCTAATAGATCGATGGCAAATAATCGGTAGGTTGATTTAGTTGCATGTGAGAAGTTTGGAAATAATGTCTCTGTCCAAAATGCTGAAGATGAAATGAATCCATGAATGAAGAGGACATCTCCTTTTCCCTTATCTGATCACATATTACAAACCCAATATATATTAGCTAGTTTCAAGGACTTAAACTGATTATTACACATTAGAATTAATTACACTAAATGAATAACTAGTATATACTATATGCTACTAATCAAGATAATTATTATTTTTTAATTTATTACCTTTAGGTCCTTCAGCCCTAACGAAGAGGGTTTCTTTGCTAGAAGAGGTCCATGAAGTGCAAAATTTGCAATCACAATCAGACCATCTTGAAATGGGATGTAAGTGCTGGCCTCCAATCTTCCCTTGAAGCATTTCAACAATGGTAGAGCTGACAGTTAATGTGGATCTCATAGTTCCTTTCTTGATCTTCTCGGATGTCTGTACAGTGACAGTACTGGACTTACCCTCCACCTTGATTCGCTTGAGCTCATTAACCGTTGATTTTGAAATCTCAGACACTAATGAAGTACGAGTGTAAAGAGTGTCGGAGATCTCTTCTAACCTTAACTTGGTAGAAGTAAGGCAAACAATTTTGGACTCACCTTGTTCAGAGACCAAGATCTTGCCACTACTAGTTATGGCTTCCTTAGCTGAGGCACAATAACAAGGTTTCCATTCAGCTTCAATGATGAAATCCGCAGCTTTGAATGCAAAGCATAGAACGAGATCAAGGATGTCTAGAAAAGAGAAGACAATGAAGCTCACAGCATCATGTAAAACCCTGCCTGTTAATGTTAAAACCATCATGGTTTTTCCCATTACAGCCATTTCACCAAGAGGCATCACTACTACCCACTTCAAATAGTTGATTAGACCCCAGAGACACAAATACAAAGACATGTAGAAGAAAGAATGATGAGATGAAGCTAGCTATGAGGGGGAAGTTTTAAGGAAATCATTTGTTCCTAATAGATCCAAAATGTCAATGAAATTAAGCACGCATGCCTCTCTTCTTAGTCTTGATTTCTTGATTTAAAGTTCTCGGAAATGTTGTGGAAACAACGTTTCCCTAACTTGTTGACCACTTCCAAAATGTGCCTCGCTTGATGAAAGCGTGAGGGCTTTTCTTTTCTACCTTCTTAAGACGTATTGGGGAGAGAAAAGGGGGGGGGGGGGGGGGGGGGGGGGGGAGAGAGGGAACACACTACTACTACAGATAGCAGATAATGGAATTGATTGTTTCATTAAACATCGTTTGTTGGCCAAGGAAAAAAGTTAGGTGGTAGTTGAACCTCCCCTGCAGGAGAAGAAACAATTCTTCTTAGCAAATAATAAGACTACATTTAAGTTTCTTTTCTTTGCCTCTTCGAATGAATATGAATAAATAACACCATTAATTAAACACACCCGGACCTCTCTCTAATTAAAAAAATTTTATGGAAAGGAAAATAATTTTTTGTAGAGAAGAAAAGATCTCTTTCTTGCACTTGAGAAATACTACTATAGTTTTTTTCTCATCTACCAAGTTACAACCCATCATTTGTTAGTACTCTTGATCAGAAATATGCGCCTAGCGCATTAATGTAAGGATTATTTTTCAAAATTGAACAGCTCCCTCCGAACCTCTTGTAGTTATTGCAGGCTGTCTTGCCCACATGACTCCATCCTCATAGGTAGTAGAAACTATTATGATCCTCGCCACCGTCCTAACTCCTGAGGTGCCTTATAAATGATAAAATCCCTTGCTTGATCTATAGATGGCTTGGAGGATGAATTAAAACGGGTAGATGACAGAATCCTAGTTCTAATAAAGTACTTTTTGTTTGATGGTCAGGTGATATTCTAGCTAGCTAGCAATAGTACTTTGTGCTTGTAAATTATATATGGTGATCATCAATACAATACAAGTTAACACACAAACTAACTTAGTATTTTACTTTTGAGATAGGAAAAGGATTCTTATTGAAATATTATAGTTTGAACTTACCTTTATATCTTATAATCTTTCTATAAATATAAGAGTCATGTTTTTAGAATTTAGGATGTTTGTGTTTCTATATGTGTTAAATATCTATAATGAATAAGATCTTGGGATGTTAAATACTTAGTGTTTATTGTTTTCAACATGGACAACATAATAATTTAATTTCACCTCCGTGCACGGAGGAGAGACCATGAGTTTGATTTGCAAAGATGTGAAATTTTGAACTAACTACATGGGGTTGAAGTTGGATTTTGATTGTAAAATTAATTTGGTCATCACTAGTTTACAGGACTACACTGCACCAAGGCTCATATATAAATAAAAAATGAATGTAAAAAAAATTCATGTCATGGTGAACTATTTGATATTGTTATTAAACTCAGCTGAATCCTGAAACCTCCTAACTTGACTCCTTGCTTAGCTAGAAATTTAAAATTAAACCGTATAAGAGTTGCTTCGACGTGACCTATTTAATTTAACGGATCTAAAGATAATTTAGATGACTGGTAAAAAACCTAGTTTGACTTAAAAAAAATCAAGATGATATTTTTTATATATATATTGAGACGGTAATTTATTGGATCGAATCGGGTTTCGTGGCTTAACCCTCCAAATCCACGATCTAGATGATTGACTCTACTAGGTTTAAGAACTTTGTTTTCTCAAAACTAATTTTTACTTAATTATATAATAACAAAAATAGATGCTCATAAAATCCAAGTACAAACCAAATATTAAAATGTTTATTTAAAACTGTGATAATCTCATTGAAAACAAACCAAAATAATTTATGAAGATAAATATAAAATCAAGCAAATATTAAAGTATAAAATTAAGAAAATAAATATAAAAATGAAAGAAAAGAAAAGAGTGGGGGAATTCAAAAAGAAAAAGAAAAACGAGGCCACCTCCTTCACTTTTCATATGAACACTGAAAGAGTTGGTTGCACCCCAAGTTTTTTAAAGCAACACTAGTTTGGACGCATGCTCTTTGACGTTGTTATTAAACTTGAAAATATAGTTGTTTTGAATTTTTACTTTTCAATAGAGATAATTTTTTTATTAATGTATATATATCTTATTGATCTTAGCAATGCAAGGTATTTAACATGAATAATTGTTTCTATAAAAAAAAAACAAATAATTTATAATTGTTAAATAAATTTTAAAAATATTAAAATAGTATGTTCATATTTTATGTGTCACTAAGAGCTAAAATATCATAAATATGATAAAATAATGTTTAAAATCTATTTAAAAATTTTAAGAACAAAAGGATGGGGTTGAATTTTCATTCATGAAAAAATTATTATTAGTATTATTATTTTTATATCAAATACATAATAATTGAAAAAATTTATTAAAGTTCAAAAAAACATTAAAACAATCTCTATCTGAACCGCAATATCAGATGTGGCTGGCTATATGAAAACGAAGGAAATAAATGATAGGCAACCAAATATTGGCAACAAAATTAACAAATCAACGTGCGGCGAGTGTACTTAATAATGACCAACCACATTTATCAACCTCCAGACGCGACGTGTTTGATTGAATGATGCTCGTCGTTGGTACGGCCCCTCGCCCCGTCGTATTGTGATATTTATTTATACGATTAATTCGGGTCCTTAATTAAGTGCGCAATCATATGTTTATCATCGGAGGAAATCACTAAATTATTAATCGATTGTTAAATTCAGTCAGTTCAATATCTTAATTACACGCATATATTTTTTATATGATTATCAACGAAAAGGGCACATATGCTTCGCTTGTAATCAATTTTTGCCCCCTTTTTTTTTTAAAAAAAAAAGAAAATAATATGCATACTTCTTTATAATATATTATTTACCAAACACCTCTTTTTCTTCTTTTTCTTACCATCCAAACACTTCTTTTTAAAAACACATGGTTAAACACTTTACAATTTATAAGTAAAAAAAAAAACCTAATTCGTGGAAACAGGAACTAAGAAATTGATAATAAGACAACTAGATCTACAGCTAACTTCACAATTAACATCAACTCAATTTCTCCTCTCTTTTTCTCTCTTATACTCGTCAATTCAGAGCGAATGATGCCGTATGTAATACGATGGCAACAGGCAATAGCATTCAACTGGTTATTTGATATGTGATTTGTCAAGGGCTAGATAATTTTTTTTTAAAATTAAATATGTGAGTTTTTTTAATATATTCTTTAACATACGAAAAATTCTTAATTATAAATTAAAAAACTTATATATGCTTGTAATTAAATAGATCAGCAATAATTTGTGTCAATAAACATAAAAAAATATCATTAATGATAAATAAAAACTAATATGGAAGAATTAAAAGATAGATATAAATCAATATATTTAATTTTATAACACGAGTCTTGTACCAGTTATGTTTAATAACTTTATTTACTAAAATAATTTTTTTATTTAATCAAATGATTATTCATGTTAGTAAAATATTTAAAAAAATCATTAAGATAACTAAAAACTAAGCTGAGAAATAGAGAGATAAATGTAGATTAAAATTTTTTATCTCATAACATGGGTCATGTACATAATTGTATTTAATAACTTTGTTTTTTAGAATATTTTTTTATTTAATTAAACAATAATAGAAACATACACATTAAAGCTATTAAATAAAGTCAAAGAAAACTATTATATAATGTTGCACATATTAAAAAAAAAACGTTATAATTTTACATGAGAACAAAGTAAAATATAACTAATATTTAACTGAAATTAAATTGAAAAGTTAAGAGATAGATATGATTGTAGACATTTTATCTCGAAGCACAAACCATAAACTCGATTGTATTTAATAACATTCCAATGTTTTATTTAATAAAATGATAATAAACAAAAAAAAATATGCATAGGAAGGCAATTGAATAAAATTGAAAAAAAAAAGGCTAATAAAGGATGAACTTGCAAGAAGGAAAATAAAAAGGCAAAAAAAGCCTAGGCGCACAAACCTAGCCTAGGCTTAAAAAAAGCCTAGATCTGCGCGCTTGAGCTGATTTTAATTATGTTTTCGTTTATTAAAGGGCGGAAAACATGTCATCCACTATTATTTTTTGAAAAAAAAATTAAGCTGATGAAACGTCGTCTGCTTATCCCTATATTCCAACCAAAATGGTAGCTGAAAAATTAGGGTTGATGTTCTTTTGACCTAGAAACCCATTTCTAATCCAAAACACTCATAAAACATTCATCGCATCTTGATAAATTTGTATATAGCCTCAAAGAACCAAAAACTTCTCTTAAAAATCTAAAATCAACTCGAAACCATAAAACTCCATAAGCTCAAGCCTACCATTTTAGACAAGGAGATGGATAAAAAAAACATTCAGGTAAAATTTCTCTTGTTGAAAGAAATTAGTTCACACCAAAATCAAACTTTTTCATGGTTGAAATCGATATCAACCGAAACTCTCTCTTTTTTACCATAATCTAACTACTTTCTCTTTTGTCTTTCAAATCAAGGACCATAAGATTAAAAAAAAATGAAGTTTCGGACTACAATTATATTTTTGAAAATTTGAGGAATCGAATAATTTATAATTTGAAAAGTAGAAAGACTAAACTGAACTTTTCTTGCTATTTTTGAAGCTGCACCCATTTCCTCCACTTTTTTCACTTTATTCTTCTTTTTTTCAATCTTGCCCTTGTTTAAGAAATTTAAAGCAATTAGTCTTCAATTTGGCCCTAAAAGAATACAATTGACAAAAAAAAAAAAAAATTTGAAGAATAAAATAAAAAAAATTACCACAATAAATCTACAGTGAAAAGTATAAGAGTGAACAGTGTTTTGGCCCACTACGTTTAGAGTTTCTTGTAATATAATATTTTGTTAATTAATTTTATGGTGTGGCCATTAATTAACTACGTCGTAAAGTAATTGGTATGACTAATTATATAGCTAGATTTATTAGAACGATTCCCTTGTATTCACTCCAAGTCATCGTGAGATGAGAGTCTTTAAAGGGTTAGATCATAGCAATTTTTTTCCTTAATTAATCTCCAAGCCCAAATGATCGGAATTTGAGCTGACGATGAAAAAATAATTTTAATTGCTACCATTTTGAACTTCTTAGCTCAAAAACACACTATCCCCGATTATATTAGTTTTGAAAAGTCTAGTGTATGTGTGTATTGAAATGAGCCCCATACTCGACCCTCAAAAAAAAAAAACATTACTATAACTTACCCTAAATAAAAAAGAAATTATTAATTTCATTATACTGTGTAAAGCACAAATCCGAAAAGATTATAACTTACTATTTGAAAAAGTAATCCACAATACCGGCAATATATCTAATCTTTTGAGCAGCAAACTTAGTTAGTCTTTATTAATATACAATATGACTCCAAGATACTCATAACGTGAAAAATAACTTTGGGAACGCACAAGTCTGATTTATCATCGGGATCAAGAGCGGACAGAGCTTCGAATGACTAAATTATCATCACTGTAAAAAGAAAGGACTAGTAGCATCGCCGAGGAGTCATCAAGCTAGGTCGGAATGGAATCACTAGTTAAGTTGTTACTTTTTCTCATTTGTTTTTTTGATATTTTGGAATGTTGAGGTCGAGATCTAGGAGCTATAGAATCTCAAATGACTCATTTGGTAAATAGAATGATATAAAGATAATTACAATCAATCACACAAGAACACATTTAATTTGATAATTTAGACCTACTCTACAAAGAAAATAATTATAAAAAAACTAAAATATTACAGAGTGTCATATAAAATTTACTAGAGAAATTCATAATAAAAATATCTTTATAAACTTTCAAAACTAAATATTTAGCGGAATAACTATAATCTTAGAAATCAAGAAAACTAAAAAAATTAAATTATTCTTCATCTATGAAATATGTTGAATCTCTAATATCCTAACAATGCCATCATATATCCTATTACAAATTATATCTATGTCAATAACATAAAATTATTTGTTGTCTCTTAATAAAACAATATCATTGATATCTTCATAAGTGTAAAACCAATTTTATTATGATAATTATGAAATGTGTAAGTCAAAACTAGAATCCATTCATCACCTGAGCTACTAATAGGCATAATTAGAACACTTTCATTCAATGTCATCAACAATTTCCTCTTCACTAGAAACATTTGCAGCATCATAGATTTCCTCCTTCTTAACCTAATCTTTTCACTTAGAATAATTATTTCTAAAATGGCATACTTCATGACATTTAAAGCATTTTATATTTTTAGACTTTGATTTTGATCTAGTTATGCCTTCACAACCAGAACTCTTATTATTTGTTCTACCCCTTACAGTTAAGCCCTCTATATGGTTATCATTATGACTCTTTAACACTCGTTTTTTCAACTTCCTAGAGGAAAGCTTTGACATCTTCTGGACTGGTATTTTTCTATCCATATAGTAAAGTATCAATAAAATGATCAAGGCCATGAACAAAGTAGAATCAAAACTTGATTCTCATCTTCAACCTTAACATTAATATTTTATAAATCTAAAATTATTCTATTGAATTCATTATAATGGTCTTTAATAAGCATGTTTTCTTTTCTATGGAGAGTATACAATTGATACCTGAGATCAATCCAACAATTGTAGTTTTCTCAGCAATTTTTTTTAGAACCTAATCAGACAAACTAAGCTGGATATAATTATATGTCCATTCTATGAAATATTGTTTCTCTTCATCATCCATCCTTTTAGACAAATTGTCTACATCTTTCAGTGCATTAAATAAAACCTTATTGAACTAACAAAATACACATCCAACTGTTAAATTTCCTTACATCAAACCTTGTCGTAGATATGATAGGTTAACACGGGTTGATTCAAGTCAATTCAATATATAGTCATTTTAATATTAAAAAATTATATATATATATATATATATATATATTAGATTTTAAGTTCATAATTAGAATTTTTTTTCCAACCTAAAAACGTGTTAGCAATGACTTAGACATTATTTTTTACATTAATAAAAATGGAATCTAGTCCGATTTGAATTAGATTTTGATTCCATTAATAGACTTTGTTTTCAGCTAAAAAAACACACATTAATAACTTCTGAACTTTTCTTACATTAATAAAAATTAATTCTGACAAATGGGTGAATGATCTAAGAAAACAAAGCCGAGTAGCCGACCAGCACTACTCTATGAATTAACTTCAATATTCTCTTTGTAAACTACCACCAACACATGGAACCAGTTATTACTGAAAAAGGGAAAGAAAAGGAAAGGTAAAAGAAATGGCTCTTAAATTGAAGCACCCGTTGACCTTCAAATTGAGCCCAGAAAGAGTTGAATGCGTGAGAGATCAAAAGTCAAAACCCCAACTAAATTTTGGTCTGATGAATTCTTCGCGACCCATAACTTCCAATGCTGTCATAATTTTGCATTCCCGAAGCTTCTTGTTATTGGTTTGTCCCCTTTTTTTTTTTGGAAACCCTTTAGTTCTCATGAACTGCTATCAGTATTAATTACGTAAACGTTGATTTCCTCCCATTGAAAAAACTGAAAGCAAAGATGAGCTGTTGAGTGTTAAAAGAGGCCATGTCTGGGGTTCAGTCTACCTGGCCTCCCGACAGCAGGATATGGGCTCTCTGCTAAACTATTATCGAAGCAGGAAATAGGAGAAATGAGTTAAGAGCCAATTCGGTGTTGAATTCTTAACCATTACCGCGTGAGATGTATCTACTTTGTTCATTTATGTATCCATGCTGTGCTTCTTGTGACACCTCTCCTCTGTGCATTTTGTGCAAGCAGCCAAGACATTGACCAGCTGGTAAAGAAAAGAGGGATTTCCTTTATTTATTTTAATAAAAAAAAAACTTGAAATCTCTTTGTATAAACATTAATGTGAGCTAAGCTACAACTCATTAGCTTTTCTTTATTTGTTCAATACTAATATGATCAAACAGTTGCATATTCAACATAATTTCATCAGTTGCGAACCCTTACCATGATTTTCTTTAGAATAATTAATCTTCTCATGTCATAATGACAATTGATGATCAATTAAAAAAAGAGGGGCATTTGGGCTGGACAAATTCACTAGACAGGCTAGCTAGCTAGCTAGTTTCTCCCTGCTTTGGTGCAATGAGATCGAGTTCAATTTTGGATGGATCTTGCTTCTGGGTCTCTGTGTTAATGCTTTGTAGGGTGATTTCTTAAATAGATGAGATGTTGAGCTGACCTGCTTTAGGTAATTGCATATTGGGCTTACTGACCCACATACGTATTCAGCACTAGCCCTACCAAAAACAAATCTCCTCCTCCAAAGTAACACCAAAATGAGCGAGACCATCTGCACAAGAAATGGGCCACACATCTTCATTAAAAATGTCTTTTTGATAAGCTAAAGTTGGGCTTCATCTTCGTTAACAGCAAACTCGTAAATATATCCACTCTAATTAAGACCATGGATGCTGTTTTTATCCAGATAAACGCATCTTGTTTTGCTTACTTTATACATATACGGTATCTTGGGCTCACATCCACGCACCGAATTAGATTCTTGCACCTCGAACAATGCTCGAGCAATGCTTGCGAAGCAGAATTTACATCCTGCTATTCGTGACTATTAATATTAATGAGCAGAGAGAATCAAACTTAAAACCACATAGAAGGTATATTTCTTAAACTCGTCTATTTTATCAACTCAGCAACTTGTAGATGGTTTTGTTTTGCTTACTTTCTCTTTCCTTTGATAGGCTATTTTTATCTACAATTTGAATAAATCAACATGATGAACCTTTTCTTCATTGAGGACGTATGCTACCTATCTATCTATAGATATGGTTACATAACTATACGTGTGTGTGTTTTACAAAAAAAAAAAAACTAATAGCGCTTAGCTTTTTTCTATAATATGTGAGGAGAAATATTATGGATAAGTAGTATATTGATTATTTTGTCTTCCAATGCACTGAATAACTGTCTTGGTTTTGGAGATAGAGTTGTTTTTTTTAAGGAATTAAAATGTCATTTGTCAATTCTTCGAGGTTAATTTCATAAGTTTAGCAAATTCCATTACCCTTGAAAGCTAAAAATATAAGTGTTTGTGTATTTTTCAACTTTATTTGTATAGTTAAAGGATGATTATGCTCTTAAAAGCTCAAAAGTTTTGGCGTTGTAGAGAGGGGTTTTTTTTTATCTTTGTATATTTTTTTTACAGTAAAATGACATGTTTAGCCTTTAACTTTAAAAATCTAATTTAAGCCTAGCAAGGGAGGGCATTTTCATCTCTGTTACATGTTTTTTTGTCATATTAGGATGTCGTCGAGAGCTTTTAAGTAATTCTTATTATTAAAAATTAAAAAATTAATATAAAAGGCTGACATGCGTCAATACATCATCATCCCTCTCCAAACAGGTGGCGCGTGGACGTATTAAAATAGCCAAAATCTACTGACCGTCGTGTTATCCGACACTTCAAGTGGCGGCGCAACTGTTGGTATGGCGCGTTTGGCTTGGTTAGTGGAGATTCAGTAATGATGGAGATTTTTCCTCCTTCCCTTCTCTTTCTCTCTCATATGTATTGGTTTTCATGCCGATCCTTTAAAAATTCAAATGTATCCTCCGATTTGTATTTGTTTTAAAATTGGTCCTTATTTTTTTAATTTTTATTTGTTTTGATTTTAAGACTTTTTGATTATTTTTTTGTTTCAATTTCATCCCTCTGCATTTTATTTCATAAAACTTTATATCTAATTTGGTCTTCATTCTTTTTATTGCTATTTTTTTGTATCCTTTGCATTATTTTTTTTATTTCATCATTTAGAATTTAATTTAATTTTGTTTTGTTTTGAATTTTAGTCCTCATTTTTTTATTGCTCTTTTTTAATCATTTTCTTCATTTATTTTGTTTTTCAATTTAATCCCTGATTATTTTATATCAATTATTTTTTTATGCATGATTTAGTGCTCATTGTTTTTATTTTTGATTTTTTTTCAATTTTTTTATGATTGAGAATTTTGCTTCGTTATTTTTTCGTGTTTGTCTTTTATAATCATGACTCGGTCCACCAGTTTTGATTATTAATCAATTTTAAGTTCGGTCTTTTTTTAAAATCCTTTTTAAAAATTGATTTTTATTTTTATTTTCATCATTTAACATTGATTTATTAAGCCTTGAGCTTCATGATTTGTTCTGATTTTGTTTTTGTAAGGTTATCCCTATCTCATATCTTGAGTCACAGGTTATTAAAATTAAGCTGGTTTAGCTCAAGTTTTTTTTTTATCATCCGGTATTTTTTCCCACTTTCGATGGGTTTTTTTGAATTTTTTTAGAGTAAGACGGGTTACCACGGGTTTTGTTTTTGTCTTTGTTGTAATTAGATTAAATTAATTTATATCATCCTTCAACATTAAATTAATTTGATATTGCCTTGGTTTTTTTAGTGATCTTTGTTAGATCTTACTCTTTTAACAATAATTTTTTTTAATTAAATTAATTTATCTCACCTTTCAATATTGAATTTGTTTTATATTGAGCTTATTAGTTTAGCTTAGGTTTGAAATTTAATAGTTTGCGACTTTAGAAGATTAACCTGAGTTTAGAAGGTTCACCGAGATTTACTTGGTTTTTTTCTCTTTTTTAGCTCATTTTTTTTTTGTTTCATTCTCAAACATTTTCTTACTTCTTTTTTCTTCCAATTCATGTGATATTTTCCATTCGTTTTGAAAAAAAAAACACGTGATACCTAGAGACCCAGGCCGACCTATGCCCCGGATCCCCCAGGTCACGAGTCAACCTGTCGGGTCGAGCATTTTGAGCATGTATTTTGATTTTGATTTTTTCAATATTTTCCTTTTTTTAAAATATGGTCCTCACTCACTTGATTTTTATTTTTGTTTTGGATTGTTTTGTGAATTTATGGACTTAAGAATTTTCAATTTGGCACTTCATTTCAATATTTGATGGTATTTTAGGTTTTGGCCCTCAATGTTTTGGTTTTAAATTTTTATTCTTGACACTTTTATCAAATTTTAATTTGTTTTTGATTTCATCATTGAATCCATACTCTTGTTTTTTTTTCAATTTCATCACCCAGGTTTGTTAGTATTTTTTTTTTTACTTTTTTTTCAATGATTTTTTCTCCTGATTTTTTCTTTCATCGTTTGGATTCGTTGGGATTGACGATCGGTATTTTTTCCGTTCTCTTTCTATGATGTGGAGCTATTAATTTTTTTAAAAAATACACTTACAACACTTTATCATTGTTTTTTTTACGCTTCAAAAAAATTAGATCCACCCGTAGCGAAGCGCGGGCAAACTATCTAGTATATTGCTATAATAGTAAGGTATTTTGGGTTATTTTTGTATGGGCTTTTTAGTAATTCTAAAGTTGGATGGGAATCTTTTAGTAATTCTATAGATCAAATGAATAAGAGATAAAGCAGATAATAAATCTCTTACAGAAATCTAATGTATGGCTTTAAATTTTTCTATGGAAACAATGCAGGGACAACAGCCAACCACGGTTACCACGCCCTCTTACCTTCACTCATTCTTCCTTCTCGAATTCCCAAAGCACAACATAAATATAAACAAAAAAAGAAACAGAACTCAAAAACATTTGTGAAAGTTCAAGAATTAAAGCACATTACAGCATATTAATTCATGGTGGCTCTAAGCAGCCTCCAAGTTGTCCAGTTTAGACCTCCACAAGATCTTTCATTACATAAATGTAGACCAAGAAGTTTCATCAAGTGTAGGATTGCAGAGCCAACAGGAGAACCGGCCCCTTTAGGACAAAAAACAAAATACATGGATGGGTTCTTTGAGAAAGCGTTCATGACTCTATTTGCTAGAAAGATGGAGAAGTTTGCGGCTCCTGCAAAAAATGGTTCTGCGAGTAAAGAGAAGGGGTGGTTTGATTATGATTATGAGAGTTTTGTTGATGTTTCAAAGAGAGTGATGCAAGGAAGAAATCGCAAGCAGCAACAAGAAGTGGTTCGTGAGGTTCTCTTGTCTATGCTCCCTCCAGGTGCTCCTGAGCAGGTGGACTTCCTCCCTAAACTATTATTACTTCATTGTTTCTTGTTTTTCAGTATGTTTTAAAATTCCAATGTTTGAGAGGCAGCAGCAATACAGTACTTATTAAATCGTGAAGAAACCTCTGAGTAATTTTTGTGTGTGATTAATATGAGAATTTTTTGAAGTTGATGTATGGGGTTGTTTAGCATAACATAGCTTATCTAGTTGTTGTCCTGCAAACACAGAAAGCTTACCTAGCTAGCTTCTGTTATTGCAGTTCAAGAAATTGTTTCCACCTACAAAATGGGCTGCAGAATTCAATGCTGCATTGACTGTTCCTTTCTTCCAGTGGTTGGTTGGGCCTTCTGAGGTAATCTAACCCTGCCTTCTGATCAGGTGTTTTCTCACAGCTGAAAGTGTCAATACTAATTTCCCTCTTGAAAGTTATGCTAACTGGTCAATAATTTGAGATTCTGCACCAAATTGTACTACTTTTAAGTGTAGCACAAAGGATCAAGGATATATTTCCTTATTTAGATTTATTTCTGAGCCTAATTGCCCAAAGGAAACTCTGTTTTTTATCAGTTACAATGCAAGCTACTTGAGAGTTTCAATTGACGCTTACATTTTCTGCATTTTATATGTTCTAATTGAATAGGTTGTGGAAGTGGAGGTAAATGGGGAGAAGCAAAAAAGTGGAGTACATATAAAGAAATGCAGGTAGAAATTCTAATCTCTTCAACAAAATCTTACTATGGTAACATGAATTATCAAAGCCTTCCTCTTTCTGTCTCCTGCTGCAACAAAACTAGGCACAGTAGATAAGTTCATCATGTTGAACAAATTTCCCAATGCTAACTGTAAATTTGAAAAATTCTTTTTCGTCAAGGTACCTTGAGAATAGTGGATGTGTAGGAATGTGTGTGAACATGTGCAAGATTCCTACTCAAGACTTCTTCACTAATGAATTCGGGCTTCCATTAACTATGATACCTAGTAAGTCTTTGTTTATGCTTTCAAACTGCGATTTATGCACGATATCAATAGAAGCATTGGTGAATTTGAAGCAAACATCAAATTCTGTATCATAAATGGATTTTTATGCTCGCAGATTTTGAAGATATGAGTTGCGAAATGGTTTACGGCCAAGTTCCACCCCCATTTGAAGAGGATCCAGTAGTAAAACAGCCTTGTCTTGCAGATATTTGTAAGTTCCCAGTGCTTCTCTTTTGTGGCTGATAGACTTTCTTCTGGTTCTGACTATAACATCCTCTGCAGGCACCATAGCAAGTCCCAACTCAAGTTTTTGTCCCAAGTTAGAAGCTTGAAATGATCTTGCTTCTCAATCCACTTGATTGTAAAAGAATCATGTATTTGATGTGTGCCTTTCAAACCATCAACCTCGGTCTTATCATTATTGGACATAAAAGTCTTCTGTAAAATCTAGCCAGAACCAGCTTCTTTTTTTCATCTTTACAAATTTGTAAATCTCAAACTAACTGATAGTCTGCTTTTTTATAAGCCATGGTCACATCCATGGCAATCGGTTAAGTGTATATTCTACACTCAGTACGATAGTTTCCAAGAATGCAGCTTATTAGCTGGAATATGTTTGCAATAAGAAGATAATTTAATTTTGTGCATGAAAAGGATTGAGTTAAAATAGCTGCATATGATCGGCTACTTTAGGTGTTGTATATATAGTGACCAATTGACGAGGATTCAAATATCATGAGTCATGACATTTTCTCTTAATTTTTAAGGTAAACATCAAGTTTAATCTGCTCTTTAATTTACTTGGCAATAACCTGGGAATTGCTGATGATGGAAGACCAGAAAAAATCCGTTACTTGCCTGAAGTTGTCGATAGTCATAACAGCCTAAATAAATAAAAAAATCAAATTTTAGTTATCAAATAATACATTCTCTGTATAGAAAGAAACGTTGTACAGATTATTATTTATTACAGGGTGAAATATGAACAAGAAATGGCCGTTTTCTTAAGCAGATGAATTTACCATATTCGAATTCTGTTGATCATGTACTGTCTAGCAGAAAAGTTTGAATTAATGTAACGACACCCCCTGATCTCAGAAACCTTACGTTTATGAGAAAGGACAAGAGCTAATTATGGCACGATTTAGTGTTTTAATACTTCCATGTGAAGGTGCCTCAAATTTCTCTGGGGCTAAAATTTAGTTTCAAGTAACAACAGTTACTCAAAGAACATTGTCTCCTTGTCTAAAGATGACACGTGAATCCATAATCACTAGCTCAAAAGGTTTTTCTCTTAACTAGTCCAATCTTTAGGCTCATATGCTCTCTTAAGAGTTCCCAAATCAAGCCGCAAGTATTGCAAAGGAGATGGTAATTCCTGCCCGAAAAAATGTCAAATCTTTGACGAACTATGTGAGATTCTGACATGGAAGGCTCAGCTGGTAATTAAGTCCCACAATATCATCACGGGTTTAAATTTTATCAGTAGAGGAATAATCTCAGTGCATAAAGCAAGCCTAAGGATATACTTGTACCGATACTGAAACCAACAGAAGAAATGCATAACTCTATGTCCTAATCACATGACTTGTGGAATTATGGTTGGACTAGATAGACTCTTTTAAGTAATAAAACTGTTCATTCAAATTGTTGCCTGTGTGTGATAGCCTCATCCTTGCTCTGTTGAGTCTCATGTGATTTTTGACTATATATACGTATCCGTGACTTCATTGCTAAAGACAAAGTACATGTCCACCAAAATTCATTACCACACTCCACACCCCAGCCATTGATTACGGTATCCGAAGTTTAAAAATTCAAGCAGTCTTTAAGAGACATTGTCATGGATTAATAGTAATTTACTCTCCTCTCCCAGATAATTCCGCTTTTTTAAAAGCACGAGAACCATCAAGGGCATAAAATATGATCTTTGCCTTTTGATGTGTTTTTTTGTATGTCATGTCAGTGACTTTCAGGTCCATCATATTTTACATTTTGGATGAAGTTTTTGTATGTTGTGTCTACGCAAAATGTCCAAATTTGCGCACTTGATCCCGGGATCAGCGTTAATTTCTCTCTGTTAACGACCAACGAACAACCGAACTTCCTGTCTATAAAATGGCAGCTCCTCTTTAATATAATTCAGACCCACAACCCCTTGACTGCTATACATTGCAGCAAGCATAGTTCAAGACTCTATAGTGTGGAGCTCTGGAGGTGGGGAAATGGCTAATGCCACTACATTTTCACTAATGTTGCAGTTTTTCTTCATAACTTTTTGTTGTCTGAGCTATTTTAGCTTTGCCTTCACTTCTCAAGACTATGCTAATGCTCTTGAAAAATCTATCCTCTTTTTTGAGGGTCAGAGGTCAGGCAAATTGCCGTCTAACCAACGGCTAACATGGAGGGGGGACTCTGGGTTGTCTGACGGTTCTACTTATCACGTACTAGTTCAAATTCTACTATAAATTAACTTCCTTTTAAAATGAAGAAAACAGGACTGATTAATCCTGGTTTTACTGTTTTGTGGATTTCAGGTGAACCTAGTTGGTGGTTACTATGATGCGGGTGATAATGTCAAGTTTGGCCTTCCAATGGCCTTCACAACTACATTGTTGGCATGGAGTGTCATTGAATTCGGTAGCTCGATGCAGAATCAGATTGAAAATGCCAAAGCAGCCATTCGGTGGAGCACTGACTACCTTTTAAAAGCAGCCACTGCCACCCCTGACACACTATATGTTCAAGTGAGCATCCATAACAAAATTCTACTATAAATTTTGCATACAGAAACCTTCATAAGGAAAAATGCGCCTGCTCTCTTAAAAATAGATTGAACAATTTTGTTAAATGGCGATACAGAAGCAGGAATATTGAACTCTTAGATGACAGCAGGGTCCAGTAGCATAGTAGGTTTCTGCATTACTTGATAATTTGAAATGGAACTTGCGTGTGCGCTGGATGGTGCAGGTTGGAGATCCAAACATGGATCACCGGTGCTGGGAGAGGCCAGAAGACATGGACACACCACGCAATGTGTACAAAGTAACCATCCAGAACCCGGGATCTGATGTGGCTGCCGAGACAGCTGCTGCATTGGCTGCAGCTTCAATTGTTTTCAAAGAGTCTGACCCTTCTTACTCTACCAAATTGCTTCATACGGCAATGAAAGTAAACATTCACTATTGAAACTACATCCACTGCTCACTAGTCCTCAGCTTCTACACTTCCATTTACAAATAACCTAATTGTGATTATGCAGGTATTCGATTTTGCAGACAGGTATAGAGGTTCTTATAGCAACTCCCTCAATTCAGTAGTCTGCCCATTTTACTGCTCTTACTCGGGATACCAAGTAAGATAGTCTTCAGCTTCTTGGTTTTCTGAAGTTCCATCACTGTTGTTGACTAAGTTTGTCTGTTCAGGATGAGCTTCTTTGGGGTGCATCATGGATTCATAGAGCGTCACAGAACGGGTCATACTTGACTTACATCCAGTCAAATGGTCACACGATGGGTTCTGATGATGACGACTACTCCTTTAGTTGGGATGACAAGCGACCTGGGACTAAGATTCTTCTTTCCAAGGTTCTATTCTATAAAGATCTCCGCTTCACCAGCACAAATATTAGAAACCATATAAAGCCTTAACTTTGTGGGATTTTCAACAGGAATTCTTGGAGAAAACTACTGAAGAATTTCAATTATATAAATCGCATTCAGACAACTATATATGCTCTCTAATTCCAGGAACTTCTAGTTTCCAGGCCCAATATACACCCGGTGAGCAATTTGTTCTCTATTTCTGTGCTCCTTACTAGAAATGTTGATGCTAGTGAAAATGACAGCATTTCCTTATGCTTTGCAGGGGGGCTTTTTTACAAAGCAAGTGAAAGCAATCTGCAATATGTAACCTCCACAACTTTCCTTCTATTGACATATGCCAAGTATCTTGGCTCAAATGGAGGAGTTGCCAGATGCGGTGGTTCAACCGTGACAGCAGAGTCGCTCATCGCACAGGCGAAGAAGCAGGTGGACTATATCTTAGGTGATAATCCAGCAAGGATGTCTTACATGGTTGGATTCGGTAATAGGTATCCGCAACATGTTCATCACAGGGGTTCCTCGGTGCCATCTATACACGCACACCCGAATCGCATTTCCTGCAACGATGGGTTTCAGTTCCTCTACTCCAGCTCTCCCAATCCGAATGTCCTTGTTGGAGCCATAATAGGCGGTCCTGATAACAGAGACAATTTCGCTGATGATCGAAACAACTATCAGCAATCCGAGCCAGCTACGTATATCAACGCACCATTTGTTGGTGCTCTCGCTTTCTTCTCAGCCAAAAATTAACAGCACCTCCCACCATCTCATGTAATGTCGTGTAGACGAAAGGTGTAAGAGAGCAATTTAGTACATTTAAGATTGAGCATCATGCTTGCCACTCTAGTTCCAGATCGCTGGATTTGGTCATTTCATTTCCATAAGATCCACATGATCCATGAAGAAGGTAAGGCGCCTCGAGCAATAATTACCTGCTAAATCCTTCAGAACCTATCTCGTGACATGGGCAACGCAAGAACTATTGCTAGTCATCTGGCAACAAAACACGAGAAGGAACAAGTCACGTCAACATATAATAGCATTCGCCTAAAGTTCACCTGGGAAGGTTTATCTGCTTAACCTTAAAAATAAAGAATTCACAGCTCAAAATAATTTAAAAAATCATTTGCTAATCAGCCAACTGTTCTTGCGGAGAAATCAGGAGCTTAGAATAAATAAATAAATCAAGCATTGAAATAATCATCAATACCTTTCAACCTAGAAGTCAACATCGGTCAAAATTCAAACCAACATGCAAATATAGAAACGAAGACTTTGAATTTTTATTTTATTTTTTAATTTTAAATAAAAAATATATAAAAAAAAGTTAACGAATAAAAATAGAAATTTTTAAAATTATTGTTTTATCAATCAACTTTTTCCAACAGTAAAAATACCTTCGGACCATCTTGTTTATCAATCAAAACTAATTTTTTTCTCTAATAATTTTAAAAATATAATTCCACGTTGATTTTATGTATTCAAGATTGAACCAAGATAATTTTTAAAAAACAAAAATAATTTCTTTAACCACTAAATTAAACCCTTTTAGTTGCTAAACAACCCATAAAGCAAGATGATCTCCATCGAATCTTCAACTCCCCAGCATTTTTCCCTTCCTAATTCACGCAACCTTCTCAGATGGCAAATCGGTAATTCTAAGAAAACCCAATCCAATCTCGTATTCTCAACCAAAACTTTCCCGTCTTTAAATAATTGTTCGTAATTCCATCAGGGGACATCTTAGCTCAATTTATTTTTTATGTTTAGACTACATATTTTGTGGAGAAAAACAATTGTTTAGATCATGATTATATATATATATATATATATATATATATATATATATATATTCCACTTGCATTTAGATTTCTCCAACATAAATACTTTAATATAAAACATTAATATATCTAAATTTATTTGTGAACACAAGGATCAAATCCAAAAAAAAAATATTATGTCCCATGTTGAAAATTTATAAACTTTTCAAGTGATTTGATACTTTATAAGGTTAAAATTGGAGTTAAGAAAAACTTTTTTCTTTCATTTTTTTAAATATAAATTATGAGATTATCAATTAAAAAAAATATTTTTTGTTAATATAGTTGATTGATATAAAGAATACATCTTTGTAATTAGAGAAAATTATCTTAATTCTATGATATTTGAGTGTGATAATATTTTGTTTTTAAAAAGAAAAAAAGAAAGAGTAAAAAAAAGTTAGAGATATTTTAACTTTTTATTAAAATTTGAATTTGATTTTTACCAGTATAATTTTTAAGAATATTACCGTGTAATGTTAGAAAGGTAAAAGTAATATTAAATAAATAAAACTATTTGAAGAAAAAACAATCATGAACGTTTACTTGTAAATTGTCCCCCATGTGAGATTTATTTTTATAACCTTTTTAAAAATAAAAGGTTTTTTTATTGTGTTTAAGTGTATTTTACATGGAAAAAAATATTTAATTAATGTTTTTGTTTATGGTTTTAATATATTAATATTAAAAATTAAAAAAATTATTTATAAAAAAAAATTTTAAAAGTTTTTTTTTGTGGTAAAAAAATATTTTTAAAAAAAATTGAATTTTTTTATTATAAATTAATTTTTTAATCCGTTAATGTTAAAAATAAAACCTATCACAATGCTAAAATGATTCTGCACCATAATATCCAACTTACACTGAGGTGTGTTGAAATGTGTAATAGTTTTTTTTTGTTGTGCCTTTTTAAATTGTGTTTATATTTAAAAAATATTTTTTTAATATTTTACTATGTTTTTTGTGTGTTAATATGAAAATTTAAAAAAATCTTAAAATAATTATTTAATATATTTTTAAATGAAGAATATTCTTGACTTTCCACCAAAATACCGAACAATAAGAAATAGCAACAGACACAATAAAATAAAATATAAAAAATAGAAATATATTCTCTCCTTCAACCAACGCCAACCATCATAAAACACAGATCAAAATCAAAAATCAAACTCCAATCTAATCCCCTCTTTCTCAGATCCATGGCTTCTCGCTTCCTCCTCTTCTTCCTCTTCACTTCTCTTCTACTCTCCATCTCCCTCGCCGAGATCCATTTCTCCGAGATCCGATCCGACGACCGTCAAATTATCCCTTTCGACGAATTCGGGTTCACCCACTTGGGCCGACTCGAACTCAACGTCACAAACATCCACCTCTCAAACCCTAACCCCGATCTTGACCGATCAAAAATCGGATTCTTCCTCTGCACTCGTGATTCCTGGCTTCACGTTATTAACCAACTCGAAGATGGTGAAATCACGTGCGCTCTTCAATCGGATCTTATCAAACCCGTTTTCACTTTCAACGAACTCGTAAAAGACCAAACTAGCCTCTCCAAAACACTCACCCATAACGATGCCGATCAGTACACGCTTGTGTTTGCCAATTGCTTGACGTCGCTGAAAGTCTCCATGGACGTCAAGTCGGCGATGTATAATCTCGATAAAGGCGGTAAAGCTCGTGACTATTTATCAGCAGGCAAAACTATGCTGCCGCGGGTTTATTACTTATTGTCGCTGATTTATTTCGGTTTAGCTGGGGTTTGGATTTATGTTTTATATAAGAAACGACTTACTGTTTATCGAATTCATTTCTTCATGCTTGCTGTGGTCATTTTAAAGACAATGAATTTGTTGTGCGAAGCTGAGGACAAGAGCTATATTAAGAGAACAGGTTATGCTCATGGATGGGATGTTTTGTTTTACATTTTTAGTTTTCTGAAGGGAATCACGTTGTTTACTTTGATTGTTCTGATTGGTACCGGGTGGTCGTTCTTGAAACCATACTTACAAGGTAAAGAAAAGAAGGTTTTGATGATTGTGATTCCCTTACAGGTTGTTGCCAATATTGCCCAAGTTGTGATTGATGAGACTGGGCCGTATGGGCAGGATTGGATTACTTGGAAACAAGTGTTTTTGTTGGTTGATGTTGTCTGTTGTTGTGCGGTTTTGTTTCCAATTGTTTGGTCGATTAAGAATTTGAGGGAAGCTGCGAGGACAGATGGGAAGGCAGCCGTGAATTTGATGAAGTTGACTTTGTTTAGGCAGTATTATATTGTGGTGATCTGTTATATTTACTTTACTAGGGTTGTGGTTTATGCTTTGGAGACCATTACTTCATATAAGTATTTGTGGACGAGCGTGGTGGCTGGAGAATTGGCTACGTTGGCGTTTTATTTTTTTACTGGGTACAAGTTTAAGCCGGAAGCACATAATCCATATTTTGTTGTGGATGATGAAGAGGAAGAGGCTGCGGCTGAGGCTTTGAAGCTAGAAGATGAGTTCGAGTTGTAATTAATTTTGAGATCAAAGAAGATGGCGTGTCAAGAAATTGAGAGATTTTGAGGTGGATACTTGATCATTGCTACATTTACATTGCACACATGGGATGATTTACTATGTGGTTTTCTTAATCTCTTGTTTTTGTACCTTATTTTTGTTATTGGGTTAGTAGGGTAGGCTCTTAAATTTCATGTATCTCCATGAAAATGGATATCCAACAGTATGTACAAGCTCTTAAAGTAAATCAGCCACTGTTTTGACTAATGTGTTGTGTTTAGTCCCTTTGTGTTTTTTGTGTTAATTAGCATGCAAGTGTTGAATTTAGGTGAATAACATGGCAATGATGCAGATGTGATAGAATGTGTGCACTTTTGGAATTGGTATTTGGAGATTGATTTGTCGTACAAGATATTATTTTGGTGGGTTTAAGGGAATATGGATCACCAGTTTGTGACTGATTTCTCGTTCACATGGTATTTTGGTAAGTGTTCAGCAAGATGCATGCTTTTCTTTGAATTATGATGGCTTTACTCTGAGTTTGGCACTTACAGCCAAGAGAACGATCGCTCTTTGTTAGTGTTATAGTAGACTTGTTTCATAATAAAGCTCTCGTAAAGTCTATGTTATTACTAACTCTTTTATTATTTCCTGTTAACAAAACAATTATATAATCCTTTACTTTTTAAATTGATTTGATGATTTTTTGTTTCCTTCATCGTTTGGCAAAGATTGGCGGTAGTTCTTTCAGACTTAGTTGCTTAGACTGTCTCAATGTATTTCTATTAGATTGATCCATAGGGGAATGGTCCATGGTTGGTTGCTTATCATGCATTTTATGTTCTTGAGCTGACCTGTTCACTATCCGGGATTTGTATCATGCTCCCACTTTAGACAATTCAAAGAGTTTGGGTCACCTTTTGTTTTGAATGTTGTAGGCTAATTTATAAGATGGCCATCTTGCTTGGAATATTCCTTGTACTCATATGGCTTGTCATTTCAGAATTGTTGGTAAGCATTCTTGTTATTGTTATCAAGATGCATGCTAGTGGTTTTGAGTTGTTTAATATTGTGTGTACTGGATGTTCTACTGGCAAGTTACAGAGGATGGTCATGATCACCATGACACTAGTGTTTGAATATATATCTTCTATTTAGAATTATATGCATGATTATCCTTTTCACTTAAAAAAAAAATATGGTTTTGTTTGATGGATGAATGAATAAAAAAATGGGAGGCTGTTCATGATTATTCTAGCTCATGTGCTACATCGGAGAATAAACTGATTGCATTTGTTCATCATGTGCCACAATCAAGCTAGTGTAGAGTATTCAAATGGGCCGGATAGCCCATGGGCGGCCTGAGCCAAGCACAGTAAGGCTAGTGTCAGGCACGGCCCATATTGTCTACGAGCCTGGTCAATGCCTGGCCAGCTACAGTAACATTGAGGCAGGCGGAAGGACTTGAACTAATGATCTCAAGAAACAAGATGTTCACACCACTAGGTTTAGCAAAGCACTTGTTACAAGCGTTGCGGGTTAGAATAAAATTTTGTTGTCAACTCAATAAAAAATGTAGGGATTGATAAAATAATTTAAAAAAAGATTATGTAATTATATGAATCTATAAATATTAAATGCTAACCAAAGATTAAGTTTAAAATTAAAATAAATTTGCATATTAAGATATTTAATTGCATTATGTAGGGAGCTTTTAAAAAAAAATTATTTAATTATATAGCAATAAAATTATTTCTTGTAATGAAAGTAATTATTTTCACTCCATTGAAAAAAAACATTTCTAGTATAATTCATTCATTTTTATTAACATGTTTTTTTCAATAAAAAAATATACTTTTTCCTAGGTTCTTAGTCTCATAAAAATCATAAGCAATTAGAATTAATAAAAAAAAATGTAGAGGTTTTGAAATAAGAATAAAAAATGGTTTCCTTTCAAGTAAACCCCATCATCTAATATATATATATATATATATATATATATATATATATATATATATATGTAAACATAATTATTTTTTATTTAACTTTAAGAAAAAAACAATTATGAAGGGTTGTAAAAGAAGGGAGCCCGCTAATATTATAAAAAATATCATAATCTCATTTGAAAATAAATCTAAAATTAAATGATATTTAATAGGATAATTTTCTAAGAAAACAATTGTAGTTATTCTAATTAAATGAGATTTAATAAAAATTAAAAAAAAAAGATAAATAAGAGACTTTAAAAAAAGATCTTGAGAGTCTAGGCCTAATTGCCCTGCTTTTAGCCTTAAAAAAAAATGCAAGCCAATGAGCCTGCCCATAATTATTTTTTGCTAAGTTGGGCCTTAAGAAAACCAAACAACGTGTCATAGTTCGATTTCAGCCACCTCAAATGATAAAAAAGTAGAGATGTCGATTTCCATAACCTAAAAAACCTATTTTAAAACCCTTTTGTACATGAAAATGCCTAAAGAACACCATATACATCTTAACTATTCATTTAACCTGCATTTCACCGTGAATTATAAACATAGTTTTCAGACCCGGCCCGGTGGCTAGCCCAATCCAAGACCCGGATTCTGAGTTTTGATCGGGTCACCGGGTTTTGACCGGGTATCGGGTCATCCAGGTCAATTCCTTTTTTAAAAAAATTAAAACGACATCGTTTTAGTAAAAAAAAAAAAACAAAAACAAAAGTAAACGGGTTGCAATCGGGTTTTTGACCGGGTCACACCGGGTTTTTCCTTCCTCTATTTTTTCTTCAACCCAGCCCGGTTCCAACCCCGAGTCAGCCGGGCCGGGTTTCAAAACTATGGTTATAAAATATTTAAAAAAGTACTGAGTATGTAGGCTTCTTCAAAGTGTATTTTTACATAAAAAATCAAAGTATAAATTGAAAAGCCTATATGGGCATCTAATTAAATGAATTGATAATTATGTATGTAATGGTTAATAATAACCAAGAAAAAAACTAAAGAAAATCATAGATGAATGAAGATCAAGATATTCAATCACATAAAATGACACATTCACTCGATTGTGTTTGCTGAACTTATTTATTTAAATCAATAAAACATAAATTCACAACCCCAAAAACTCATGACTTAAAGGATAAATAAAAATGAAATTGATTGAATAAATTCACGCCACAAATAATATTACGCAAGGTTGAAAAAATCAGCAATATTATTTAAAAATAAATATTTTTTACTTAAAAAAATAAACTTCTTTTGTATAGAAAAACATTATAGATGAATTAGAATAATATCTTGAAAAATCAAATGGAAACAAAACAACTAAAAAAAACTTATATTCATAAAAGCATGTGAAATGGTGGCCTAGGTCATGACACCAATAAAACCCATAGAAAAAACTTGATTATAATCACAAAAATATTATTAAAAAACTAATGCAGAACGATAAGATCATACAAAGCCAAATCCCCAACAAATTAAATATCAAAATATGAAACTAGGAATAAAAACCAATTACACAAAAAAAATCTAAAGAAATAAAGGTAAAAAAATAATTAATTAGAGGGATACAAATTTTCAATTGAAGGGTTAAATTGAATTGGAAAATGGCTTTAATTAAAAAAAAAAAACAAATCAAAAGAATAAGGGTCAAACTAAAAAAAATAAAACAACAAAAAAATTGGTTGAATGATGAAATTAAAAGTAAAAACAACTTCAACAAAAGTGCTAAGCAAAAAAATTAAATGTATAAAAAAATAAGTACCAAAATGAAAAATAAAACATATGAGAAATTGCAATTTAAGGACTAAATTGAAAGAAAAAAAATTATATAAAAGGAATAAGAACAAAATAAGAAATTAAAAGAATGAGGACTGAAATTAAAAAAAAAAACACATGAGAAATTGTAATTGAAGGACTAAATTGAAAAGAAAAAATCTTGTATAAATGGAAAACAAATGAAATAAGAAATTAAGAGAATGAAGACTAAAATTGAAAAGTGAGAAATGAAGAGGAAAATATTGTACATTATTTGTTAGGATAGAGAAAAGAATGAGGCAAAATATCAAACGACCATGGGCGACAATTTGACCATTATAAGTTGTCACGCACCACACCACATGAAAAAGGACATGGTGGAGCATCTATGAAAATAGTGGAAGGCCGGTTTTGGCCACCAGCTAACGTCACACGCATTGTGTGCATGATGCAGACGCCACCCGCTCACCAGTGCGTGTTGAACACGCGCCAACAACTTTTCTCCTTAAAAAATGCAAAAATACTAAAATGTCCCCCATGACTCTAGCAATTACACAAAATACTCATGTGAAAGTACAAAAATACTCCCAAATGCAAATCTTATCTTTAGTTTTTTTCGAAGTTAAAGATGTACTTTCACTGTACACATATATTTGAAAACCCTGAAAAACTCTTATTCAGCAGCCTAACAATTTTTTGACCATGGGGAAAATAAGTATTTTTCATGGTAAAAAGCTTACGGAAAGTCAAAAAAGACTTTGGCCAATAATTTTAAATTTTATTAACTTTGGGGGTAAAAGCATATTTTTACTGTGGTGAAATTTTTAAAAAGACATAAACACTCTCATAGAATCTTTTAATGACCAATGGGCCAATGAGAAGGAGTAAAACATCCCTGCCCTTAAGGCTTCATCTTTTTCCACTTAAGGGCAACATGGTAAATTTACTTTAGTAATCCATAATAATATGTCTTGAGCTATAGTTAAACTCCGACGGGTTTAGAGTTTTTGTTAATAAACTCATATATGATTTTAAATTAGCATTGAATTGATTAAAACAATGAAAAATCAACCTGATTTTCAAAAACTTCCTGAGTCCCAATCCCGATCTGCTTTTTCTAAAAGGACACATGTTGACATCAAGATCGATTATTATTTTTGCCAAAATCAAGCCAACTTACAACTTTATTTCTCAGCTCCTATTTTTCTATGACTTTTTCTCTCATCTCTCAAACCTAGGGACTAAAAATGAATAAAATGAAATTTTAGACCAAAAATAAAATTCTAAAAACTAAAGGGATTGAAAATGAATAAAAAAAATAGATGGACCAAAGTGAACTTTTTCATAACAATTTCTTATTAACCACTTGGTTTCTCTATGTTCTACATTTTGATCCTCTTTTTTTTTGTAATTAAGTCTTTCTATAGCAAATTATAAGAAATTTTTCATTAGTTTAGACATAATGCAATGCAAGAGGGAAAAATAGTTCTTGATCAAAACAAAAAGATTGGCAATGCTCCAATCCACTATGAAATTCAAGAAAATACATAGAGTTTGTACAATGAATTTGTTATAGTGAAAAAACCACATGTTCTAGGTCTTATTAGATATGTGGCATGTGCTACATTGCAGTCTAGGTCAAATTATTCCTAACATAATAAAAAATACTCAGACGATAATAACATTTCTAAAGGAGCATGAAAAATCTAGAACCTTAGTCATTGATTCTAATGGGTTCAATGATTTTTGTTAATTTAATAATATGACTAAAACATCCGACGAAAATTAAAAAAAACATAAAAAAATCAATGACTAAAAAAAAATGAATGTTTGCCAATATAATAAAAAGATACCATTTAAATATTTTTAAAATGTCATAACGATCTTATTCGGTAATAAAGCGAATATTTAATGGGAACGAGATAACCTCATAAAAAAAATTAAAAAAAAATTGAAGCTCAATTATCAGCAAAGCAAACGTCGAAGAACAATCTGGAAAAAAAATCAATTTTAAAAAGGATAAAAAAACATGACTCGTGTCAGCATGTCAAATTCATGGTCTCATCGTGAGACCAGGAAAACCCCACCCGTAAAAAATTAAATAAAACGATAAAGGTCAACTCTCAAATAAACTAAATGATGAAAATGAAAAATGAAAAAAAAATCAATTTAAAAAACATTGAAAAAAAACACAAGCCAACCCATGTTAACTCAACTAACCCGTGACTCAGGATATGAAATTGGGATAAACCCACAATAAGAAAAGTGGATAAAATTACAAAGCTCAAGGCCAAATAATCTAATTTTGAATGATGAAATTGAAAAAACAATCAATTTTAAAAAAATAGATTAAAAAAACCAAAGTTAAATTGGGCTAATCTTTAAAACTTGTGACCCGAGTCATGATACCAGGATTACCTTATAGAAGACATACAAGAAAAAATCACGAAGCAAAATTCTTAATCATCCAAAAAAAATTAAAAAAAACAAAACAAAACAAAACAATGAGAACAAAATTTGGTATAAAAACTAAATGAAAAAAAGGGACTAGAATAAAAAATAAAATAAATAAATATCAATCAAAAGAATACGGACCAAATTGAATATAAAAATTAAATGAAATAAAATCATGATGAAATTGAAGAAAAATCAAGAAAATAATAAAAAAAAAACAGCAATCTAAAAAATAAAATTCAAATTAGATATAAAAATCAAATCAAATCAAATGTCAAATGATAAAATTCAAATAAAAAATCAACTTCAAAAAAGCATTAAAACCAAAACAAATAGCAATTAAAAGAACGATGACCAAATTTGATACAATTACAAATTAACATGGCACATTTAATTTTTAAAAGTGTTGGCATGAAATTCGAGGCGAAGAGAGAGAAAACAGGGGGAAAAAAAGGTCCATTGGATCCCTACCGCTTCTCTATCATGCACACACGCCTGACCACGCGGAAAAGGATGTCATGACAATTTCAACATCATCACAAAATATAGCGTTTGACTGTTGAGAGGTGTCGCATGCACCGTCCAAAAGCACATGCGTACCACACGCTAGCCATTATTATTTTTTAATTATATTTATATTTATTAAAAGATTGAATTTCGCCTCATTTAAATTGATTATAGCTAAAAAAAACTTATCATAAAAAGATAAAAATACCCCTGGATGTCAGTTTTAATGTTTTTTTACTTTAAATGGCAATTTAGTCATTATATTTTGCAACCAAAGTGGTAAAAGATCAAAAAGCCCTTGGACCCTATTTTTATTTTTTTTTGCTTTTAAGGATATTTTAGTCATTTAATTGTGCATCAAAAATATAAAAAGACCAATTTATCTTCAATCAATATAATAATAACAAATGAACCATATGAAAAAGATTATTTTGATCCCAATAAATAGTTAAATGATTTTGTTTAGGAAGAGCAAAACTCATTTTTCATAGTGGACCATATTGGATTTCGAAAATACTCGAATACAATTTACTTTTGTTTAAGGTTTCTTGTTGAAATACCATAAAAAAAATATTAACATTTTAAAAGTTTATGATGATGAAAGAGCAATGTTAATGCACAAGTTAGAGAATGATAATGGTAAAGTAGCAATTACAACTGATATGTAGACTTCCAACTATTAAAAAAGAGGGTTCACGGTTATTACAATATACTCCATTGATAATAAATGGAAATTACAAAGTTGTATATTGAAGTAAATTTTATTTAATATATATTGTTAGTAGCTTTTGCAATTACTTATTATGCATATTTATTATTTGATTTGATTTAGATTTGTTTATGTGTCATGCCCACACACAAAAGAAGTGCCAGCTAAAGTTTTGGTTGAGTCCTTGATGGATTGGAATGTTAATACTAACTTGTCAACTATTACATTGGATAATTGCTCAACTAATGATGCATTGATATCTAATTTGAAAGATAAATTACAAGTTAGTTCATTGATATTGAATGGTGATTTTATTCATATAAGGTGTTGTACTCATATTTTGAGCTTAATAGTGAAACATGGGATGAAACTAATTAAGAGTGGGATTGAGAAAACTAGAGAGAGTGTACTTTATTGGACAAGTCCATCCAAAAAAGAGGAAAATTTTCAAGAAAATTCTTGTCATGTTTGTTCCTATAACTAAAAGCTTTGTTCTTGATTGTTCAACAAAGTGGAATTCAACATATTTGATGTTTAGAATGCTTTGATTTATAAAGATGTATTTTCTCAATTTAAGCAACAAGAAAGTCTTTCAAGTGAATTTGATTGGGAGTTTGCAAGTTTAATTTGTGATCGGTAGAAGATGTCTTATGAGGTCACATTATTATTTTTTTCAAGAACAAAGTATCATACAACTAATCTATTGGCTTCTTGTCATAATGCTTTTTCAAAATTTGTTTGATTAGATTAGCATTGCAAAATTAGGCTTCTTGTCATAATACTTTCTTTCATTCAAAGAGTATATAATTGATATTTCAAATACAATTAGTTCATCGGAGATTTGGACATGTAAAGAGTTTTCAACTTTTTCCACAATCTAGTAGTTATAGTTTCCTTAACAACTTCTCTCAAAACCTTATCGGGCAAACAAAGCTGAATAGCACTATATGAACATTTTATGAGATCTTATTTTTCCTCGCCATCCATTTTCTTAGGCAAATTATCTACACCTTTTAGTGTCTTGAATAAACCTTGTTGAACTAGCAAGCACATATTAACATGCAATGGATTAAAGTCATTCTTACCATTAAACTTATCTACATCAAACTCATTGTCAATGTTATTTTTATCGTTATCGTGAAAGCCAACTAATAATTATACAAGTTTTGATACCAGTTTGTTGCAGAAAACCTTGAATCTTAAACTAATTGGCAAGTAGAGAAATATAAATGAACCACAATGCGTTGCACAATCAGTCATAACAAATTTATATGGTTCGACATCTTAAACCTACTTCATAGGAGAGATGATCATAGAAATTCATTATGAAAAAATAAAATGATGTCACACAAAATTACTATTTCATCGAAGATCTCAAAGTAACCCTAAAACTTATATTTTCTCTATTTTTTCTTATCACCAAAATGTAGAGAATGGAGACACTTACAAATAAGTAGTAACCCTAAAATATAACAACTTCAAGATTTTATATATGGATTAATTACATGAATATTTATTTTCTCATTTTAACCTATAATTAAAGACCAACCCAACTTCTCATTTGATGTGTGTCCTTTTAAGAATTTTGTACAAATGTTTTGAGTATAAAGCTTTCATGTCTGGAATAATCATACAACTGCCTAGAAATAGACACCTGAAGTGCGACTCTATACGGCTGGATATTGTAGCATTAACTAGCCTTTCACCTTCCATCCCCAATGAGGTCACTGAGCCTTGGTTCAGTGACATTTAGTGGAGAGTGCATTTGATCACCTCGTGGAATAAGATCAATTGGATTGTGATTCTTGCTCTTGCTAGCCTCGGATGAAGTGGATGCTTGAGTATTTTCAGTCGAAAAGGTGCCAGTTATATCCTTAAAATCCCAATCAGTCAAGTAGCTTGGCTTTGATGTAACAGCACTCACTTCAATATCTCCAGTAAGCATTGCTACAACTCTTGACATTGTTGGCCTCATAGCTGGTGACCCTTGAGTGCACAAGAGAGCTACTCCAACAACTCGAAGAGCTTCATTTTCATCGAATTCTGTTACACTCGGATCCATCAGCTCTAAACTTCGCCCACTTTCATGCAATTTCCACGCCTAGAAACATTATACCGTCAATTCACTTTGAGAAGGACTGATTTCATTAACAAGGGTAAATAGGCAAGTAAAAAAAAAGTATACAGAGTTTTTTTCTTTTACCCATTCGAGAAGATAGACCCTTTCGTCATCCAAACTAGAATCAGAATTTGCTCTCCCACTCAGGATCTCCAGAGCAACCACACCAAAACCAAAAACATCAGCCTTCTCTGTCAGATGTCCACGCATTGCATACTCCGGTGCCAAATAGCCTCTACAAGAAAATTAATTTGCTTGGTGAGAAGGTTTATTGCAAGAATCCCTTCAAATAATCTCCATTGATTTTACACGTGGCTTCTGAACGCTGCGCTTTGGTATTGACTATAGCTTGGTTCATAATCAGCAAATTAAGAATGATTTAAGGACATGGTTGGAGGAGGTCTTACATGGTTCCTGCAACTCGAGTGCTGATGTGAGTTTTCTTGTCATCATAGAGTATTGCCAATCCAAAATCTGATATTTTGGGGAAGAGGTTTGCATCAAGCAAAATGTTACTGGCCTTGACATCTCTATGTACAATCCTTGGCCTTGACTCCTCATGGAGATAAGCTAACCCTCTAGCAGTTCCCAGGCATATATTGAGGCGGGTTGGCCAATCAAGATGCATGCCATCTTTTTCTGCATAATTAGGAGATGCAAGCTTAGTACATAAACCATTCCATTTCCAAAATGAAGTCTGAAAACTGAACATGTATCTTATTGAAGTACAGTGATTTGTCCAGCCAAGATGCAAGCCTTTTCTATTCACATTCTTCAGCAACCAAAAGTAAATCCTGTCTATTTCGATCCTCTAGATGAGTGTAGAGAATCAAGTTTCTATGGCTACTTAGTAAGGGAAATATGCAAGCATTTGGGCATCTTCATACCAAAGAGTGTCTTATCAAGGCTTTTGTTTTCGAGGTATTCATAAACGAGGAGGCGTCTATTTCCTTCAATGCAGCATCCATACAATTTCACAAGATTGCGATGTTGAACTGCCGATATGGTTGCGATCTCCGTCACAAATTGATTTGTTCCCTGGTTAGATGCTACTGAAAGCTTCTTTACAGCAACTTCTCTCCCATCAGAAAGCATACCCTAAAAAGTACCAGAATTTAGTAACGTAAAGCATAATTTGATTTGTTCCCATCAGAAAGCATACCTGGTCCTAGGTAAACAGAAAAATCTTGAACCTCTAGCTTATCTTGTTTATAAAATGTAGAGTAATTGTCTTGCGTTTCTTACCTTGTACACAGGTCCATATCCTCCTTCCCCTAGCTTATTTGAAGGGCTGAAGTCTTCGGTGGCAGTCCTCAACTGGGAATAACTAAAAGTGTTTGGTCTAGGGCCCATCCCAAGCAACACTGCAGATTTAAGCAAGAAAAAATGAAGTCATTAGTTTAGGATACCTTTCTTTATATAACATAATTTGTACAGATCATGTTAACTTAATATATAAAGTTCTAGACAGGAAATGGTGAATCATCCAAGCAGAGTTAACCTCCTCCAAAGAAATTACACCCAGATTCAAGGCATAAAATCATTTTCTGTTTAAGGAAAATTTGAAGGTCCTTGGTTGTGTATCAGGATCAAGTACATCTTCACTCATATGAGAGAGTTGAAGGCTTGAGGAGAGCTTCTGCTCACTATTGGAATCATCACACTTCACCAATTCCAGAATCGATGAGGTTTGGATTGGACAAACTATAATAAGTACAAGTTGTCTGATTATTAGATGGTCTTACCTTCCTCATCTTCGCTGTCTTTTTTCAACCTGATGTAAAGAAGTACAGATATCAGGATCAAGCTCACAACTCCAACAGAAATGGAAACACCAACAATCACCCCCGTCCTGCTCTTCTCTTTTCGAGTACTGGATGGTATCCCACTAACATTTGGTGTAAAATCTGTGCAGTAAATTCAGTTAGCAATAGCAGTGAGAACCAGAGAAGCACAATCTGAACATACTAAGTTTGCTTAGTAAGTTAAGACATGTTACCTGGAACAACATTGAGGGCTGAAATGATTGGTCCATAGTAGCCTTGTACAGGGTTACAGCACGTACCCTTACCAGCCCAAAACAGGTGAATTTCAAGATGATTTTCTGACACAGTAACGTTAAAAGTCTTTGTAATTGCTCTGTCGACCCCACCTGCCTCCATTGATATGTCAAAGTCCTTCAATTGTCGGTTTCCCTAAGAAACATATGAACACAGAAAATGGAATTTTAATTATAGAAATTTGTACAACATGCATTTGGTTTTAAACCTTTTTTACCTGAATATAGATATCAAAAACACGTCGTGCTAAACTATCCCAGGTTTGTGAGCTTCGAGCTGCAAATCTAGTTTCTGCAAATAACAGATTTATAGTGTAAGGCCCATTCTGGAGACCTAGGCCATAGTACCTAAGTGAACCAGGAGATATCCTTGAAGTCTGATAGAGCTCTGGGGTGTTGGTGCCGGTAACTTGTTTCAAGTTATTTTCAACATAACTAGGATTTTCTCTATCAGCGTACAAGCCTGCGTTGCTCACCGCCCATTTCTCAGTGCTAGTTACAGTGAATGATGCTGCACTGATAGATGAATTTTCAGCTTCATAAACTGTGCCGTCAGCAGTTCTCATCATTGGACCACCACACTTGATTGAGAAATTTGCATCTGCAACAGATGACAAGATAGAACTGAAATCAATTATTCTCTTCCAAATTGTTGAAGCATGAAGCCATTGTCACCTTTATATGAAACTAATTCCTGGAAGTCTAGACATGCTAGACAAAACTAGGATGATTACTGGCAGGGTCTAGGAAGGCGCATTTCATATTGAATCAGACAATGAAAAGTTCTAGTAGGAACTAAATTGCTGAATGAAGAAGCTTACAGAGTGGAGGATTCCGATTGCATGGGAAATTTCTCTGTAGACAGTTCAATCCTGGCAGAACACTACATGGGAAAACATTTATTGCTTATCAGAATTGGAAACTAAGAAAGAAGGAAAGGACTGGTTCCAAATACAGGATCAATATTGCACCAGTTTTGCTTGATGTGCACACTATTAATTATAAGGGCTTTGAAAATACATATCACTTCACCTTATATTTGAGCTGTCAAAAGTGAAGTTGTTGGCCACTAAATTCCTGCATAGTTTCACAAAGGTTACTGACAAATATGTGCTGTAAACCTCAGTAAAGATTCATGATGACAGAATAAGGCGATATTGATTTCTAAGAGGTAGTTCATTTATTTGGTGTACAAAACGTAGTGTTAAACTCAGAAAACAAAGATGCGTGAAAAAAGCGTCATGGTTTGGGACACATACAATTGTATATTTGAGGTTACCCATGAAGGAAAAGTCCCTGACAGATAATTGTAAGACAAATCTCTGCAAAAATAATTATATAAGCGGGGGTTAATAGGCGCATGATAACAAAGGAGTTGGGATAAAATTAGATTCTGACTTAATTCAGATACAAAAAAGAAGGAAATAAAGATCAAAAGGGTTTCAGGATATAGTCCAATAAAATAATGGTGTCACGATATGATCTAACATTGCTTCAGAAGTTGTTATGTAATCGCTGCTTGGGCAGTGCCAACAGATGCAATGTATAGTGGTATTCTTTGGTACAAGACTTACATTGTCTGAAGTTTACTGCTCTTCTGGTTAGGAAGGGTTCCGATTAGACTATTGTTTCCAAGAAACCTGGCCATTGCAATAGTATGGGAAGAGAATAGAAAGAGAAAGTAACAAAGTGAAGAGTTCAGCAAGAGTGTCAGAACCGCAAAAAAATGATCAAAGCACTTCTAAAGGTTTAGTGATATTTACAAGTATTGAAGAGAACTCATATTGAATAAAGCACTTGGAACTTGGCCTGTTAAATTGTTGAAACTTAAATCCCTGAAAAATTGATGAAAAAATTACATAAGAAACACACGGGTGCAAGTAGATTTCAAGGGTGGCTTTGGCCTTTTAAGCTAAATGTATCAAGAACTTACAGTCTATCTAGAGTCTGGAATATTTCTCCAATATCAGATGGAATACTACCACTAATCAATGCATTCCTCAGAGTCCTTCGGAGAAGATAATCGAGAAATTAGTGCATATTTGGATGCATATAAAAATAAGGAATAGACTAGTCAACTACTTACAAGTCGGTCAAGCTCTTCAAGTTCTTGATAAAATCAAGAGTGGAGCTCACATTGCTTAAATCGCTGATTCGCCTGTAAAGTTATGTGCATTTACACATTACTGAAACTAATTTTCTTTTGCATGTAGACTAACATATGAAAGACAGAGAGTTATAAATAAATAAATAAAAACTCACAGAGATTCCAGTGAGGTCAAGTTGGAGAAACTGGATGGTATAGGACCTTCAAAAGAATTCCCTTGAAATCTCCTGCAGGAACATTCCATAAACCAATCAAACAAATCATTCTTCCCTGTAGCTGTAAACATACTACTGCAGTGCTGTGTCTAACAAATGCAAATATCAGAAGATTTTATGGCTTACAATGATGTCAGCCTTGTCCAGTTGCCAATAAAGTCAGGTATGTTGCCTGTGAAAGCAGCATCTGAAGCCGAACTGAACATAAACAAGCCAAGCGAAGGTGAGCCATGCTGGGGTACACTAACCTTGGATTTGAAGATGAACAAACTGCTATAAACTTATAGAATGTGATTTCCTTACAAGATTGTCATTTTTTTAAGGTTAACAAATGTTGAGGGAATTTCACCACCCAATCCACAACTATTCACATAACTGCAAAACAAACAGATATCAAAATCCTGTATTTAACTACATATGGTACAAATACTTACAGAAAGGAGGTCTTTGGTTACATTACAGGGAACACGTGCTACAACTTACAGTTGCTCAAGATTGACAAGTTGACCCAGTTCTGGAGGGAGTGTTCCTGAGAAATTATTTATACCAATAGACCTGTTGAACATGTAACAAATAAGGCTTTTTTAGAAGATTATCATCCAAATACGATTGCCTATGTGCTTAAAACCTGTACAATACTTCATCTTGTAATCTGTCCATAAATTAAGACCAAAATGAGGATATATGCTGATAATTTATTCCACGAAGTAAAATTTGATTGAAAAGCAAATCCTACAGCAAAGTTAGCTCCTTGAGATTTCCAAGCTCCGTAGGAATGGTCCCAGAAAACGCATTATGCGCAATTGACCTAGTCACATGAAAAAAAGTAAGGTCAATGAGCTGTCGAGGTTCAATTTTTTTTCTTTTTATGTAACAGAAGTGTGTCAGTTGTAATAAAATGTTCTGGAAAGAACTTCTTTACTTACAAACTCTGCAATGCAGTTAAATTTCCAATAAATGCAGGCAATGGACCGGTGAAGTAATTTTGATCAATTTTCCTGCAAAATTCCTTCAACTATATAAGCTAGAAGCATAGAATCTTTCAACAAAAATTTAATAATTTGGGTGTTTCCTTACAGAAGGGTAAGATACTTCAAAGCCGTAATTACTTCTGGAATCTCCCCTCTTTTGTTCAAAGCATAGACTCTCCTGAAAATAGTTCAAAAGTTATACGTAGACTAAAACAAAGACCAAACAAATGCCAACTGCCCTAAAATTTACGAGGGCTCATGCGAAAAATCGAAATTCTTTAGAGAGAGAGAGAGAGATACAGTTGAGTAATGTGACATGTAGCACTATTATTGTAGGTACAGACACATTTGATGGCAGGATTGTTGGCAGTGTCTTCAAAATCGGTGCCGTTAATGGCAGATCCACTGCATGGCTCTCCACTTAAGTTCCATAATCCCACAGCTTTTGTGTCCCATTGTTCAAATAATAAGTTCAATGCACTCACTGTCTCACCATCACAAAACAACTTTTATAATTAGTTTTAAATAAGGCTGTTTAAAAAAAAAAACCAAAAAATTGATTAAATCAAGATGACAAAAAATAAATAACTGAAAAAACTAGAGAAAAAAAATCAAATGAAGCAATTAAAAAATCTTTTGGTGCGGTTTGGTTTTGCTTTTAATTTCAAAAATTTAAAATTGATTAAGAGGCCGTTTGTTTACGCGGTAGAGATTGCGTTTCAATCAAAACGCATGAGTCAAATGTTTGATAAAGTAAAAACCATTAATTAGTGTTCATGGGCCCCATCATTTTCTATGTTTGCAACGCAAGATTGGAAGAAGCAGGTGTAACATGCTTTTCTTGCACTGTTTATGTTAATTGCACTGTTCAATGACCAGTGCAATTAACATGAACAGTATACATGAATGCACTGTTTATATGAACAGTGCAAGAGAATTGCACTGTTCACTTAAAAATAGTGAACACTGCAATTCACTTGCACTGCGTGAACCCTTTTTTTTTTTAGTGTGTTAATTTTTTAACATTTTTTTAAAAAAAATATTTTATAGTAAATTTTATACCTGATAATATTTTTTCTAATTTTATTACACGCTAAAAAAATTATGAAAACTGTAGTTCTTGTCGGATGTATTTCGTACGTAATAGAATTGTAGATGGTTTCATAGAATAATAAAAAATATTTTATATTAAATATGATTTATTTCATGATGTAATAACAATAGTTAAATACACAATATTTAAATGAAAAATCATCAATATTAATATATATTTTTTAAAATTATTTTAAAACCTCAATTTTAAAAGCATTCTTAACCAAACACATTAAACTACTTTTTGTTCAACCTCAATTTCAACCACAGTTTTAACCAAACACTTATTTTTTTAAACCAACCTCAACTAAAAGTACTTTTTATAAAACAATTTTTTTCAAACCATAACCACAATAGCTATCATAATATCAAACACACTCTAAATTGGACCGGTTCAATTTGAACCCTAAACCGGGTATAAAATGTTTATTTTTCTCTTCGAAACCTTATTCCACTAATTTTCTTTCCTCCCGCAGCCACCCCACCCTCCTTTTCTATCTCTATAGTTTGTCGACTCTGGCTCACCTCTCTCTCAAACTCTCTCACAGCCCTCTCCCCCTCCCTCCTCTCTCTCTATTTCTGGTCTTTTAGTTTGGTGCGGTTGGAATGGAAAAACATTGAATACTAAAAATATGTTTGGAAGTATGGTAGTGGTTTAAAGAATTTTTTATTTTAAAATATATTAAAATAATAATTTTTTATTTTTAAAAATAATTTTTAACATCAGCACATCAAAATGATCTGAAAACATTAAAAATATATTAATATGAAGCAAAGAAAAAAATAAAATAAAATTTAAATTTTTTCAAAAACGTTTCCAAAACACAATGTGAAACAAGCCAATAATCATTAATATATCATCATATTAATATTTAAAAAATATATCATTCAATATCCATTGTATTTTAAGATCATTATTAAATTTTTTATTAAAAAATATATTAACAATGCTTTAATACTTTTTTACATTAAAAAAATAATTTAACAAAACAAGCCAATGATATTCTAGTAGAACCCTAATTTAGAAGAGAGCTGAAAAGGAGGGGAAGAGATTGGAAAAATAAATTGAAATGGCATCTGTGTATTTGTATTGTGTTATATATGAAGGTAAATTTGTTTATTTATTTTTATTTCAAGTTTTGAATTGACTAGGAATATAAAGCGTAATTTGCTAAAATACAGGCCAAAGCAAAAAAAAAAAACAATTAAACTATAAGAGGTTTGGTATAATTTTATCTTTTTTAAAATATAAGTATAAAGGATATTTTTAAACTGAATTTTATATTAATTAATGCTAATTTTTTTTATAAATGATTTTAAGAGAATATTATTTTGGTATATTCAGGGGGAAAAAAATTGACGTTGTATCAAAAATCGACTTCAAATTAAAGGCTCGAGAGTTTGAACGAACAAGTATTACAAAAATTGTATGTAACAACGGTGATATGAAGGGATTCATCACTCTACCAACCAATGACATAGTTTTTATTTTCTGATGATCATGGGTGGACTTCCTAATCGCTATGCCTTGAAACAGAAACAAAATGCCCAGCAATGAATGAATTGAACATAATATTTTAGCTCTGCTCTCAAGGCCTGCCAAAAGTTACGCCAGGATACCTGGAGTCCTGGACCTTTCTCGCTTGCAACCCACAGTAAAAAGTTGTTTATAGTATAAAAAGCTGCAACCCACAATGAAAATTCAAGCCACCAAGTTGGTTTGGTTTGGTTTGGATTTTATAGAGATATACATATCACTTTATCTTAAGTTATCTAAAGGAATCTTTGAAAAATTCAAGGGCTACGTAACATATGTAATTACTTACCCCACTTAAAGTTAGATTAACGGGTTTATTAATAAATTGATCAAACTTTTGGATCGCCATAGCAAAGGTTGGAAGTAGAAAAGTCAATTACTTACATTCAAGAGTTTGATTATAAAAAAAAACATGTGTATTAGTTGACTGTCTGCATGGATTATATGAAAATTCCGAGGTAATATATGATTGTAAGAAGAGAAAAAACCTCCAAGGTGATGAAATTACAGTCGAGGATTTCTAATTTCAAAATGCCCCTTCAAAAAAATATATATATGCGTGCTTCAAGTGGGCATTGATTGTGACCCCCTACACATACCCAGCTAAGTCATCGGTATGGACACGAGTGAAATATTATATCTTTTTCGCTGCCAACTTTGGAGTGGGGCGGCTGAGAGTGTTTTTTAATTTTTTTTAATTTAAAAATACAATAAATTATTATATTTTTTATTTTTTAAAAATTTATTTTTAACGCCAACTGCGACAATGATATAATAATAATGATAATAAAATATTAATTTAAAAAAAAAACAGCACCAAACTGTTATTTAGTTACTTTTGTGTAATCATAACATGCATTGAAAAATTAACAAAAACATCATCAAACACATACATAGGTAGCATTTTTTTAGTTTTAATCTCCTACAAAGAAGGCAATTCTAATCTCCATGAAATATGGATGAAAACAGAACAAGAAAGAAAAGTAAGAGTTTCAGTCAGATTTTACATATATATGATACTTTGCCTTAAGATTATAACCCAGCTTAATTTTAAGAATGTTAAAACAAGATAAGAAAAAACGTATTTTAATTATTAAAATCATTTGAAGCTAATTAAGAGCTATATATATTTCTTATATATAAATCTCCGATCTGTAGTTTTTCTTCTTTTTTTTATCAACTAAACTGCATACCTTAGTTTCTCGCGGTGAGAAAATAAATTTCTGTCACCCAGTTCCCTCATAGCTAAAACAAATGAAACCCCGTATACGCGAAGATTGCAAGAGTAAAAAGAAAAGAAAGAAGATGCAAGAAAGATGGATGGATATGGAAGCAAATTCACATGGTTTATTTTGGAACCATTTGCCCCTCGTGAGGATTATTTAACTTGTACTGCAGAATTCAGGAGATCTGAGAGAGATACGTACCTTCAGATGGATCAGTAGTGGCGTTTTGAGCGTTGGACAAGTGAAAGACTGAAAGAAGGATGAACAAGTGAAGACAGCAAGAGCAGACAGCGAAGACTGAAGAATGGAGCAGCTTTACACTCCATCCCATCTCTCTCTCTCTCTCTCTATGGGAAAAAGAACGCCTCCTCCCTTTAGAGTTTAGAGTTTAGAGCTGTAGTTAAAATGAAATGAAAGGCATGTCTTTAAATACATACAAAGAGAGCGATAGAAGTCTTTTTGATGCACTGTTCTCAATTTTGGTTAGCTGGTGAGGCCATTTCCTTCTTTTTCCGTCTTGCGAAGTTACAACCGTTAAAAAAAATACTCGCAACTTATTTTCAAGTACAAGATGGTCATAATTAACCTGAAGGGTCAACTCACTTCCCATCCAACACAAACTCCAGGGATTCATCGAACATGTTAACTAATCAGTGAAATCGTCGAAAATATCAAATATTTTGAATTACATTTATTAGTCCTTTTTATTTTAATGCAGAACTGTATCTGTCTCTGAAAGCTTAGCTACAGCCGGATTCAACATAACTGTAGTTTTTTAAAATATTTTTATTTTTAACATCAATATATTAAAATTATTTTAAAAGAAATTAAAATTTTATAAAATTCCGATTGTATCGCTCGTGATCCCTAGATAATTAGTTCACGAATGAGCATTCGCAGACGCTCTAATTTGGCTGCTTAGACGTCGTAAACTTCAACCGTACAATACGAAGACTGCCGCTCGTTTTCCCACCTAATTAACGAAGAAGCATCTGCAGACGCTCAAATTTGAAAAGTCTTTCTGGGACAGTTTTCTTTGAGGAAGCCTCTTTTTTATTATTATTATTATTTTATTTTTTTTGCATTCCGACTTTTCCATTTATTGAACAAAGTATAAAACTTGGTTTAAACATTCTCAAAGGTCTTTGTATCTGACAAATATGTGTAGTGGATAAGAGTTTGGTCAGCTATGTGGGGCTATTCTAACTCTGGATTCTCAATATCTGATGTTGAGAATGCATGAGATGGGGCCCAATCTATAAGGCCAGATCACCTTTGCCTCATGATGATGCATCAATAATCCTAAGATGACCAATAGCTCGACGGGTTAAAAAGGAAGAGTTTGTTTTTTTTTTTTTTAAATACTTTTTATTTTAAAATATATTAAATTTATGTTTTTTTAGATTATTTTTTTAGTAATTTTAATACATTAATGTTAAAAATAATAAAATCTAAATGCAAAAATATTTTTGCGATTACAGTTTTTAAAAATTCACTTTTAATTGCATTTGTAAGTTTTAAAAAATATGTTCTAGTAAAAAAGTTGTGAAATAAATATTTACATGCAAAATAAATAAAGTGCAAGTCTACATAGATGAAAAAAAATTATTTTTACATTTATAAAATCTTGTCTACAAAATCTATTATAAAAAAACTAAAATTATTTAACTAAAACTACCACAATCACAAACGAAGTCATCCAATAGATTTGGATCCTATCTATCTTTCATATATATCCCCCGGGGCCATGTTAGTATCCCAAATGATACAAACAGCATATAAATGATCAAGGTGGTGGAAAAGAAATCAAAAGGACTAATGGTAACCAGTGAATATTGACCATAAATGAATCAATGTGTCGAAATCTTACAATCAACAAAAAAATTCTGTGTTAGCATGCCTCAGTCATAATCCTCAGCGTAGTGATAATCATCCTCTTCATTTTCAAAATACGTATCATTGTAGTAGTCATTGTTTCCGGCATCAGTCTCTCCATAATCATGTTCGTGCTCGTCATTTTCTTCACTAGCACCAGAACCGTGTCCTTCAGGGATGGAGTTCTCGTCCACCTGCTGTGAGTCAGCATAACTGGCATTAGAGTGTTTGCTGTCTTCTACCTTTCCAGGAACCTCCTCCTGTGATCATACAGCATATATTAACTCATGACCATTAGGAATAGAATCTTTGAAGAAAATAAAAGCACTGAAAGTATGAAAAAGTGGAAATAATTCAAACCAAGCATTGATGGTAACAAAAAAAGAAACCCACCAATGTCACAATCATACACTGCAGATGAATAACATGTTTCTATAGTTTGCATGATAGGTGCAGGTTCAATTTGCAGAGAGTATTAAGTCAACTTTCTCCCTTAGAAGGTGGTTATTTAACTCAACATGTCTTAGAGTTCAATTACTTAATATCACTTCTGTAATATTTTTGTGAATAGAAATGTCAATTATACTAATAAAATGATGCAAATGAAGTGCTCCTGCAAGGTTAAATGAAATTTTGTCCCCGATAATAAGTTGATAACAACTAGCTCTATGTCACCGAGCCCTATGTTACGTTTTTTAAGATATACAGAGAGAGCAGCTTCCTTTTTTTTCTTTGTTCTTATTTTTTTTTCTTTTCTTCCGAGGAAACATAAAGTGGGGAAATTCATCCAGAAAAAAAAAATAGGGAAGTAGAGAAACGTACAGGCCCATCATCCAATAGCTTCTTCAAGACATCATAGTTGATTTTCGAACTCGATCTCTGGAAAGACCAGACAAAACAAAACGTTAGTATCCAAAAACACAAGAAGTTACTAAGAGGGCCACAAATTCTCGCATGATGGGCAAAGATTTAACATTAAAGCTGTTGGGAAAAAAACTTGAAAACGTGAAAACCATAAAGTTTTCAAATCGATTCTGACTTGTAGAAAAACCTAATAAGCATAAAATGCTTATTTTGAATAATTGTGGGGGAAAAAACAGAAGAAACATGATTGCTTTGAGGATAAAACTGGAAGATAGCAGAAATAAAATAGATACCCCAAGAGTAATTCATCAGCGCTTCGCTCGCATCGTACCAAAAAAAATTTTAACCATGAGAAAAAAGTGCATGCATTGTTAGCAATATATTTTCTATTTACTTAATTATGAACTCAAAATTTAATTTTATGTATATAATTTTTTTTTCTTTTTTCAAATAACAAGAGAATGACATCTTATCTGGATCAACTTGAACTTATCTATCAAACCGGCGATTTCAGTTCTTTCAAATAATTTCTATTTAATTACATAACAATAAAAAAATACAAGCTATTTGAAAAAAATAGCATAAATTTTTAAAAAAACCAATGATGGGTTGTAAAAAGCACTTGTTAATAGATTGTTATACTCTTATTCAAAGTTAAAGTAAGAATTGAATGATATTTAATAAAATAACATCTAAAATATATTTTTATTTAATTTAAGAATTTAATAAATTAATATTTTAATGATATTTTAAATTAATTAATTTAAAATAATATATAAATTTAAATTAATAAAAAAACAAACAAAAATAAATAAAAACATGTGGCACGAGAGCTTGGTATAAATTAAAAGGCCAACATACACCTGGGCTAGAAGCCCAGGCCTCCGCTTGGATTTTTTTTATTTTTATCTCAGGAGCGGATAACATATTCTACTCTCTTGTTTTAGGCGACAGGGCATCTCTTTTGCTTAGAATCTAGCCACCACCAAAAAAATCTAATGTATAAGTTTTTGACTAAAAATTCTTTTTTCAAACTATTTTCATCAAAAAAAAAAAACCTCAAAACACCATAAAAACCACCCAACAATCCCAAAATGACTCAAAAAAATGAAAAACAATTGAATCCAAAAAATCAAAACCAAACTCGATATGCCTATCTCACCATGTTTAGAAAGAAAAATCATCATCATCAAACCTTCTTTTAGAAAAATCATCATCATCTTTTAATTTAGTATTTTTACTATAATTTTGAATCTACTTTCATCTAATTAGACAGTAAGAGGATTTAATTGAAAAAAAAAAAAAAAAAGCTATGTGCTTTACTGTTAATATGAATACTGAAGCTGAAAGTCCAGATTTTTTAGTTTTTTAAGTTAATTCATCTTTCCACCAAGTGTTTATTCTTACCGTCTTATTCTCTGTCTGGCCAGCAATTTTAATGGCTTTCTTAGAAGGTGTTCTTTTCTTTACCTTTCTAGCTCCTTTCAGTTGGTTCCCCTGCCAATAAAGACCCCAGATAGAGAATATCAAAAACTGAAGCTGGTAGCCACACAAGAATAGTGGTAAGCTAGGCATTCCTTTGATAGAAACAATATATCTTCAACAGCTTCTAAAATGGATGTGAGCCAAGATATCTACAGATTGGATAACTTGAAATGGCAGAATTCACAGGGAAGACATTACCTTCAAATATTTCTTGTTCATCATTTCCCAAAGGGTTCTTTTGAATTCCATCTCTTTCTCATTGTGAAGAAGGTATCCAGCAATCTACGAACCATTTGGAACTTGGTCAACATCCAAAGTTGAGCATGACATTAGAGGAAAAAAAATCTATAATTTTAATTTATGACAGAGCTTGGTGAAAGAACTTGATATACTACTTTAATACATGTCTTTATAGGTATGGGAAAGCAACATCAAATGGAAGTTGGATCGGTTGTATGTTAGGGATACAAGACCTAAGTAAACAAGGCATTCAAGCCAGAGGTATAGCTTTTCATATTGGCAGTTTTCTACATTGGCATAAGCTGGATGGGCTTACAAGGGATGCATCAACGAAAACAATAATTTTGTAACATTAAAGTTCTTTCAATCAGGTGGCACATCCAAGTTCCTTTATGGGAATTAAACCAGCCTCATTACCCTTTTGTTTGCATCATTCGGAAGATTGAGCTCCTATAGCAATTTAAAAAAATGATATATTGCATACCTCAGCATCATCGATGTCACTAAGATCTTCTGAGTCATTAGCAGCTGCAGTACTCCTCGATTGATTTCTCTGTAACCAATTAGAGGCATTCTCCACATTTAGGTGGAAAACAGAAGCTACTGAACCATTGGAACAACAATTTGATCAATATAGATCCAAAAAAGCTGAATTTCCACCTTTGAGAACAAATAAATAAAAAGGCTTCCCTTACCTTTACTTCTTTTAAACTTCCCAGTTCTCTTAGACTGTCCCGATGCTGAAGCTCCACCTTTGATGGAATTTAGACGCGTCTTGGAAGAAGATTTTACTTCTTTCTCCATCTAAAAAACCTGAGAAACCATAATAAGACATTGTATAACGCACATTCCTCCATCCTATTCTGCACAAACCAAGTTAACTTTACAGAACAATTTCACCATTTTGCAGAAAAAACAGATAAACCAACAAAAATAGTCTTAATGCAACAACTTGACAGCTAAATAGCATCCTCATTTACACATGTTCAAAAATTTCATCATGTAATAGAAACCAAAGCTAGGAGGACCGTCATTCGTCCATGAAATAAAAACATATGCAAGTAATGTGAATTAGTACACCTATCTCACCAGAAGAAGGAAGATTATCACCCCTCATTTTCCACCGAAATTGTACTAAAATCTTATAAAAGCCAGAGTAACAAAATAGCAATTTAAAAGCAAATGAAAAATGTCTAACAGGAAACCTGCCCATGAGGCAATAATTACATTACAAATAAATTTATGATTCATCAATAAGCAGGGGGTTTAAATGGGCACATTGACTTGTATGTGGAGACAAAATACAAAGACAGACGCACCTGATGGGAAACGCATGTGAGATCCACAAGCACAAGCACAAGCACAAGCACATGGATTAACAGTGAAATCTGAACAGAACGACATCATTTTTTATTTAACCCGAAATCAACACTGTATATAGCAATCACAGCCTCACTCAAAAAATAAAATAAAAAAATTCTTCCATTCTACTTTATCACTTATGTTCTTTCATTAGATGATGATGATGATGATTGTTCTTATTATTGCTATTATTATTATTTACCAGAAACCAATCAAGAAATTGAAAAAATCATCTCATGAATAAAAGCAGCAGCATAGATAAAATCAATCAATAATGACAACCAAAACAAAGACTGTACAAACAAAATTATTAAATGAAAAGGGAGAAGAACAAGAACAAGAAAACAGGGCATACCGTTAGAGAGCATGGGAGAGATGGGTTCTGGAAGAGAAAAAAACGGGGGGGCAGGAAGAGAAACGGAAAGCAGAGATCGTTAAAAGACGATGAATCTCAGGTCTTGGAAGCGTTTTCAAAATTTGCGAGTTGTTGCGCGGCTACTTTTATTCTTAAGCCATGCGAGTCGGTTTGCTTGCCGCTTGTGTTCTATAAGGGTTCTGTGGATGGGTTTTCATTGGAAAGAATCAAGCCCGTCAAATAAAACTACTCGGCCCAGATAAATGGAGTGGATTGAATTAGAAAACCACCTCCAAGTCTGCCCACCCCAAAAAAAAAAATTATTAAATCCTTGAATCTAATTTGTAGATCCAGTACTTTGTCATTTGCTATAAATTATATTATTAACTAATAACTATAAATCTAAAATTCATGAGGAGTTTATTATGTAAAATGCATTGTGGATCCTTTCTTATGGTAATGTTGACGAATTGTTCATAATTTTTTTTATTGTTTTTCCTTTTTTTTTTTAGCCCTTGTTAAACTAAATTGTAGGCCACTTGTAGAGGAAGGATGGGATTGAAAGATAAAGGATTCAAGTAAAAATATAGAGAAAATGGATGATTTTAACAAAGTTTGGGTAAAATATTTATTGTCGTCCCCATACTTTTCAAAATTCAAGGACAAAATCAATTTTGATCACAAATTTTATTTTTTTTAATTTTTTTTTTTGTTCATAGTTTGAGAGAGGTAAAAGAAAGTCACTGAAATCCAACTTTAGGAAGAGTAAATTTTTGTTGGCATCAATTCTGACCACAAAAATATTTAATATTGGTGTCAAATTGTTCATTTGATGAGGAGAGTTCACGTTAGGTTTTTCTTAATCTTGAAATTGCATAAAAAACATATATGAGTTCAGAAAGATTTTTTATTTCGAGCTTTGAGAAGGTTTTTTGAGGTTTTTTAGGTCATTAATGGATTTATTAAGTTTCCTAGAATGTTTTCTAGGTTTTTTAGGTTGAAAAGGGTTGAAAATCATTTTACTGGTTGAAAAAACTTTTTCCTTGATTTTCCAGCCGCTGTTGTGGGCGGAACTGGGCAAAATATCAAACGACGTGTTATCTATCTTGATAAACAATGCATCGTCTAACTTATTATAAAAAATAGGACGAATGATATATCATGCCCCATTAAAAATAAAAAAAACATTAAGGGCCCAAGCACGCGAGCATCTTTTAAAAGGCTAGCGTATGAACCCTTACTAGATGATCTAGGCAAGTTGTCAAACCCAACAATACCTAACTTTTTTTAAAAAAAAAGTTTTTTTAATTAATTCAAAATAATTTTTAAATTTATATTTAAATTAATACACATTCTCTCTTTTATTTTATTTATCTAGCTTCTTTTAAATAGCCTATTTTTAAATTTATTTTTTTAATTATTTTGTATACATTTATTTTTTTTAGAGATTTTTATAATTCATCAATAATTTTTTATGTTTTATATAAATGAAATTTATTTTAAGAAAATTAAAAATATTTCTTTTTGGAAAATATTTTTAATGTGTAATTTTGCATAATATTTTTTTGTTTTTTATTTTATTTAATCAAATTTTATATGTATTTATTTTTATTATCACTTAATTAAATAAAAAAAATGATATTTGTGAATAAAGTTATTAAACTCAACCATGTCAAAAATTTGAGTTGTAAAGTTAAATATCATGGTTTATATTTATATTTAATTTTAATTTTTAATTATTATTAATAACTTTTTATTTATTTAATATATGATTGTGTTTCATGATTTAAGAAGAGAGAGAGATATTGATCACGATTTGATTTCCATTTTACGTTGGAATTGATTGCCCGTGTCAAATCTAATAAATAGATTAATTAGATGATATTTTATTATTGACCTCAATTGAGTCAACTTAACAATCACATCATGTTATTGAATAAACTGTTAACACAAGGAAGATTCTAAATAACTAGAACAAAAAATTAAGTTTTTTTTTTTTAGTTTATGATTCATTGTCGATACTTTCTTCAACATCTTAGAACACTAAATCCTAGTATTTCAATGATAAGAACATTTTAGTGCACTCTTTCACGAAATCCTAGTCTGTGTCTGATCTATAATTAGAGGCGTTTGCATCATGTTCTTAAAAACCTTTTTTTTTACATATATATAAAAAAAAATATGGACATTCGTTCCAAACCTCAAATATCAAGGCCTCAAAGGGTTAAACTGCTAGCATCCATTTAGCCAACGAAAAGCTTGAAACACAACAAATTTATTCAGTACCAACAGGGACAAGAAATACTAATTGATGAGGGTGAACAAATAGCATCAGGAGGCCAACTGTGATGATCGAGATTTGGGAGTATCTAAGTAGAGGCTGGGAGGTTCGCGTTTGCCACAGCTTCAAGGGAGGGGATCGCTGTGCAAATTGGCTTCAATGATGGACATGGTTTGGAGTCAAGGACTCCCTCCTTTTACCAGAGGGTCTCTCATCTTTGTTGCTAGCGGAAGAGACTCTTTATTAAATTCAAATTAATAAAGCTAGACCAGAGAGATAGGCATTTTAACTGGACATTTGGTGGTCTGTTTCTGTGGGTTAGGAGGCTCGAAATAGACGGGCCTCATTTTGTTTTTCTTTCTGGAACATATCATGGTGTAGCCCCTTTTCCTACTGTATCGGGCCTCCTGTGAAGGTGTGAATTATGAAGTGTGTTGCTCACCTTGAGAATTGTTGTGAAACCATGCCATGAGAAACTGAATACACGCGCACGCAGTAGCTGTTCAAGGAGCAAAACATCCCAGCAAGAAGATCTCACACACAATCGAATTGTTTGAAGACCAACGGCAGATGCAAATGAGTTCCATGCACGTCGGGAAATTATTACGAGTCATGCTCATCGACCCGCATTCACAAAGTGATGGCCCGATGGTGAATTCCACATGATTTCTACATCGGCCCTACCGAAGACATCCATCGACTTGGATCGTGTAAAAGGATAGTCATCATTTATCAACTATGAAACGGAAATTAGTTGGATAACCGAATTGTATATCGTGTTATAACTTCCCATCAACTGCTACTTGTACTTTGTAACATAGGGAAAGGATCTACACATTCAATCGGGGAACCTAGACACGGTAAGGAACAGGCCAGACAATCCATCACGAGGCTCAAATTCCACACAGAAACTATCCTCTTGTGCCGAAAAGACTTGGGAATGGGATAAGTTTGGGCCACATTAGCTTCTACCCTCTGGCCTCTACCCAGCCAGAATTTACAACAAACTATAGCGGTTGGTTTTTGTTGACATTAATTGGGGCCACAGCTACTGCTGCAAGGGGATGGTAAATTGGAAGCAGTTTTTGCATTGCTGGAAATGCCAAGACACAAGGCTTCAGCTAATGGTCCACCAGGTGGTGATACTATCCATGAACCACCATGACTCATCATCCACTGAGGTCTCAAGCCACTCGCACTCTGATGATCTCTATCTGATAATCCCATGATCCCAAAACTACTCAGTTGAGCACTCCCATTTCCTTCATTATTAGTTTCACTTCCAGTGCCAGGTGACATTGACAATGTAAGAGCTGAATGTGGCAATACTAACTTCTCACTTGAAGAAACGTAACTTTTTTTACCAATCCCACCAATGTCGTCTCTCCCTGAATTAGTTGACCAAGCATCAATGAAGTGCCTTGTCTCTTGTTCTTGGGTCAGGCTAGGACTTAAAGCCCTTTCCAAAGTAGTTGATTTGGGACTTGATAACACGCTGCAATGATCATTTAGCCTCTGAGCTTGTAATGAATGGCCACCTCTATATGTATTTGAGCAAAGCGGCTGCTCTTCTCCATAAACGTTGTACACTTTGCCATTACCCTTGATGCTGTCTCTCTTCAAATGCTGCCATTCTTGGCTGTAATTACTGGCAACGGGTAAAATCTCGCCTTTCAAGAGCCATTCCAAGCTCCTTCACGGGTTAAAAACAAATCATCAGTTATTTATTATACAGCACAAAAGAGAAAAAAGACACCAACTTCATGTTAATGAATAATGGATAAGAACAAACGGTGTGTCAATTATGAAAGTGAACTTTGTCAGGCAGCGTAAAAGAGGTCTGTTCAATGCATGGTCCTAAGATTCACAACAATTTATTAGAATATTAAAGATCATAACTCTCACCTGGGTTGATCATATGAGCTGGCAGAAGGGGCCATGGCACTAGGAAACATAAATAAATGGCTTGGAAAGTAAGGTTTTTGATTAAACAGGTGTGGATTAGTGGAGTAATTGCTATTGTTGGTGTTAGTGTTATTGTTGGTCAATGTCCTCGGGGAGTCATGAGTGTGTAATTCCACAGGCTTTCTTGAACGGGGACGGCTCTTATGAGAGTGCCTCTCACAGTATTTCTGGTCAGGTGCCACATCTCTTGAACACCTCCATTTTTTCCCATCAGTTCTTTTGCATCTCCATGGTTCTGCATCTGATGAGTTCAGGCTAGGAATTCCCAGTTCTAGTGAACCTGTTAACACTAATAAACATGTAAAATAAGAGCCATTTGTGATAACTTTAATCTAATATAATGCAGAAAGATGTGAACTTGACAAAAAGACTGTTGATGATATTACTGTTAGACCGTGGAGGAAGGACATTTGATTGATTTTTGGTGATGGGTATAAGGAGTTCAGGAGGGACAGGAACAGAAGCCATCATGTACTTGTAAATCGTGGTTTGTCTTTCAAGTTCTTGCCACTGAGCAGCTGTAAAAAGCACTCTCTCATTCACAGATGGTGTCATTTCTCCTGTCACCACAACACAAGCGAGCGCGCGCAGCAGAAATTAAATCAATTAGTCTCCCCTGTATCTTTAGATCAAGGAAACAAAAAGTGAAATTAAAAGAGGAGGAGACTTTACCTGAGGAATTGAAGGTAAAAGGAGAAGAATCAGAGATAAAATAGGGGTACTGCAACGATTTTGACTCTGCTATTGCATCAGGAGTACCAGTCCCAGAAGCAGAGACGGAAGCTACAACGTCTTTTATATCACCAAGACAAGTAACATGGTTGCTTGTGCTATAAAACAGTGGCCCACTACCTCCACCACCACCACTACAAGAAGAAGATGATAACTCATGAGCTGCTGGTTCATGATCACAAGACATCGCCGTCACTGATCTCTTACTACTACCACTACAAGATTCCAGGTTATCTTGCATCCTTAAACCCAACCCAATATCATCCACAAAAACTCCACTACGAGTCCTACTCCAACTACTTCTCATAATATTATCAAGAGAAGAAAACAAAAGGGCCAAGGGCTTTTTTACTACTACGACTTAGACCGAAAATAAAAATAAAGCCAGCCTTAGAACTCACGCTAGCCGGTGCAAGTCTGCAAAACTCTCTCTCTCTCTCTCTCTCTCTCTCTGTTTGTGAGCTTGGATTTGCAAGTGTTATTGATAAAGTTATGGTGGAGCGGTGCCGCCATTTTTAGCCACGAGTTTTTCGCTTTGCTTCCTTGGCTCCCAACATTAGTACTCCTTTTGGATTAAAGACAAATTCCCTTCTGTCGCTGTGTCACTACTGACACATATATATTATAACGTACTTAACACATAGTTTAACGTTTTCTTCACGTTAAGTTTCACTGTTGAACTAGCCTGGTAAAGGTTTTTTTTTTTTTACACACACACCCCGCTGCTTCAAGACAGATTATAATTAGGAAATACTAGACTGGAAGTCTGGAACCGCCATCCGTTGTGGGCACATTCAATTTGTTTTTAACATAAAAAAGGAATGGAATGGATAGTGTTTTTTTTAAAAAAAAAAACAAGAATAATTCACCACTTGAGTCATTAATTTTATTGTATATAATAATATAATATCAATTAATTTAATAGTATGATTTAAATTAAATGTAACAATAACAAATGAATAGTTAAAAAATATTTAATAATAATTGATAAAAAAAAAAATCAGTATGATACATATAGAGAGAAAAAAAAAAGGATTATTGAAGACTCACCATCATTCCATCGTGAATATCAATTATGACCAAGAAAGTTTACTAAAAGCAAACCAAACATAACATAGTGAAGTGAGTATCTTTCTTTATTCAATCAATCAACTCTATTTAATTTAATAATAAAATATATTTAATAAAGAACAAAAAATAAAAAGATTGGACAGTGTTTTTGGGTGATTGGAGGCTATTTTCCAACATTTATAAATATCAAAAAAATTAACACCAACCTATGCAATGATTCAAGTGTTTTGGTGGGGATTGGACGGTGTTTTCGGGTGATTGAAGGCTATTTTCTCTCGGTTTTTTTCAGTTTCTAGAGATTTATTTTCAGGAACGGCGACTATAAAAAAATAAAAGGGTGTTTATAAATACATTGTAAATACAATTTTAAATCGCAGCTTTACTATGAAACTACTATTCTGAATCGTAGTTGTTAAATAATTCTGAACAACTATTCTTTATAAAATATATCATTTTCTTAAAACTTTTCAAACTTTGTTATTTCTTATTATCTTTCTTAAAACTATGTTAGTTTTTTTTATAAAAAAATTAATCAGAAAAGACTGTTCTATTGCGATTAATAATATCTCGGACAGTACTGGAGTTTCTTGTGAACATGCCTACGATGCTCCCGCCATTAATTACAACTTGAAGAAGGAAAAGATATTTCCAGCATATCTAGGCTAACGTACCGAGGCCGATTCTGCAGACAGCTTCGTTTCTCCTATATTGTCCTGTTCATTTGTATGGCCGTAAATTGGTGGATTGGGGAGGCAATCTAGTTAAAGTAGTCACACAAAAAAAAGAAGCTGTGTTGTGTAAAAATGAATCTGGTTCCACTTGTACGAGGTTTTTTTTTTGTTGTAATTATTCCAAAAAAATAATAATTAAACGACTCTTACAGATGCATCGGATTTAAGACCGAATGTCATCAAGTTAAACGATCCCAGGAACATAGTTTAAGGTTTGAGTTCTTTTTAACCTCTTTCTTGTTATTTGAATATATATACCTTGATTTATGTTACATCAATAATATTATTCGGTAATTTTCATATTTAAACCTTCTTTTATTCGTATATGAGATTGTCGAATACTTTCTTTGTTTTTTTTATCAATTTTTTTTATTAGAACATTTATTTAAATTTTTATTCACTGTTCATTTATTAAAAGCTAGATAGCATGGCATTGCTATGCTAGGGGTTTTTTTTAACATAAAAAGAAAGTATAAAACATATATTTCTCAAGTTTAATTTTTTTTATTACTATATCTTTTGTTTATCTTTTATCTTGGTGAAAACATGTTTCTTAACTTAAATTATTTTTTTAAAAAAAAAAACAATTCATAATTGTTGAAGAAAACTAAAAAATACATATCAAAATAATATATCTATATTTTATATGCCGTTGAAAACTTAAAAAATTATATATACAACAAAATCATGTCCAAAATCTTTTTAAAAATTTCAATAATAAAAAAATAATTTAAATCAAATTCTCAAGAGTAATTTAACATTATTATTATTGTCATATCTATGACATAATAATTTTAAGAATAAATTGTTAAAAATCTATTAAGAAAATAATAATAATATTTAAGAACCATATTAAAATTTAAAAATAAGTCAACATGTAAATGAAATAAATACCAAGTTCCTTTCTCTAACGAATTTAGCCACACGCGCTGCGTGCACATGAAAAATTTTCCTTTTCAACTTTCTGTAAAATTCGAGGCAAGATGATAATTTATGTGGAAAATTAATAAAAAGAAAAACTTAAATAACAATTTCACCGAAGCATTGGACAGTCAAGTTTTACTTGAAATCTCCCGTCCACGTGTATGTTTTCCATTGGCTGTGATGTACAAAGAGGGAGAGCGTAATTTGTTTTGACTAGAAGGGTCGCTTTCCGTCAAACACGGCGTTAGCTGGTGTGTTCATTGGGAGTCGAAATACAGAGGGGTCCACTTGGTTTTCGTGGGGGACCGCAGGGAATTTGATGTGACGCAATAACTAAATTATGATGGGTCCACTTTTTCGTTTTCGAGTCAGGTCCCAATAAATGTTTCTATTTCTATGTTTAGGTTTAGAATCCTAGAAATTCAATTTAGACCCCCTATTCGATAAATTTAGAGGATCTTATGCATAAAAAGTTTCCAAGAATCTTAATTTGTTACAAAAACGGTAAACTTTGCAATTTTAACAGGTAAGAAAGACAAAAGTTGGTTCCTCAGAGCCAAGGCAATTTTTAACATCAACAAAATACCAACCTGAATTGGTGACCGCATCCTTTTAAATTAATTTTTTTATATATTTAAATTATTTTAATGTGCCTAACACTTAATTTTCAGACACTTTTTCTTCGAATTATAACATTGATTAGATTGTGCCTTCCCGGGTGACTCGAGTTCTTGGCTAGGTCTGTTTTATTCAAAACCTGGATCAATAATTAGTTTAGAGAAAACCTTTCGACCTGTCAGGTCAACCCGGAACCTGGATGACCTGACAAAACTCAATAAAAACCTGTTTTATTTTTTTTTCAAATGCATTTTTTCTTCTACTCGGAGACCTCTCTCTTTTTATATTTTTCAGTTGATTATTAACTCATTTCAAAGTTCACTATATAAATACTAAAAGAATGTTTTTTTTTTTCCAATGTGAGATTTGAAGTCTTTTGGTATATATACTTTACATTCACATGAAAAAAGTTATATTTTTTTAATGTGAGATAAAGAATATTTTGAAAAAATCTTTTAAATTTCATTATTTACAACATGTATAGTCTATATTCACATGGATTGTTTTTTAATTTTTTTATATGAAATATTAAAATTTCAAATATTTTTTTAAATTTTTTCTGGTTGACCCGGGTCAACCCGTGTAACCCAGGACCTGACCCCTTGGCTGAGTCAACCCCTAGGACGAGTTTGATAACTATAATAAAAATTAGAGTTTACTGTTGAGCTGTCACTATTCACATGCTCACAAAACATTGTGGACATACTATGTATTTTTCAAGAATTTATTTTGATCATCAAAATTTTATTTTGTGTGATTTAATTCTAATTGAAGACCAATCGATTCTAAATTCTTAATCAATGATTAAACTGAAAGAAGGGGATGAAATGAAAAGGACGTCAAACATAGATGGCGCGCCAATGATTAAATGAAAATACACTTAGGTCTTCGATATTTAAAAATAACACAATATATACAATTTAGTTCCCCTTAAATTTAAAAAAATAAATTTTGATACATGAGTTTATTTGTGTTATTTTTCAGTACCTGATTAGAGAGGTAAAAGAGAGGGGGGTTGCTAGATTCCAATGATAAGAGAGAAAGTCAATGTTTACTCTATTTTCGGCTACCAAAGTGAGTTTAATTGGTGTTCACGAGCTCCATAAGATGAGATGGGTTTCATGGTAGTTAGCAAAGAAAAGATGATTTTGGTGTCAATTGATTCCATTCGAAGAAAGGAGTTTAGCCTAGGTGTTCTTTGCTTTTAACCTTATCTGAGATGGTAGATCCGAGGTCAATTTTTTTTTATTTTATTTTAGGTAGATTTTGATTTTTTTGGGTTGTTTGAGGTCATAAATAGATTCTTCAAGGTGTATATGGTGCTTTAAAGTACTTTTGAGTCAAAAGATGGTTGAAAATGAATTTTTTTAAATATAAAACACTAGTGACTCAACTTTTCAACGACCTCTTGTCATTGGAGATATGGGCAGAGCATATGACATGTTGTTTACAAATTTGTTAAAATAATTCAGGTTGTCTGCCTCATTAAAAAAATAAATTAAATATGTTTGGGCATGTGGGCTGCTCCATGCCCAGACACTTGGGCATTATTTTCTTATGCTGAGGCATATGCATGCCTAGAATTTTTTTTTTATTTTTGATTGTTTTGTTTTTCAATTTGATCCTTCACAATTGAATTTTTATTGATTTTTTTGCTTAATCTTTTCCAATCTCATCATTTAATAATTTGTTGTTTTTTCACTAGGAAATATAATTTGTTCTAGTTTGATATTTATAGGTTTATCGCAATCTCAAACAAACACCCTGATATTTAATTGGTTCTTAATTTTACAAGTGTCAATTTTAAATGAAAAATAATTAAAAAAATTATTGAACCCGATTGAGTCTATAATTTATATCACGAGTTTGGTTGGTTAACTTTGATTGGCTAGGAATCGAGTTTTATATTTTTTTTAACTATACAAATAATTTTTTATTTATTGAATTAAATACATGCATCAATTTTTCATTTTATGATTGAGATTTTTATGTTATCATATTTACTTTTTTATATTAAAAATTAAATCTAGCCCGCAACAAAGCAAAATTCAAATGGATAATAATTAACTACTTGTTCGAGTCCAGAGTAGGAACTCATTAACCCAAAATCCAAAAAACATAAAGAGAAGCTCCTTTAGTTATTTTTTTTTTGTGGTAAATTAATTAATTAACACAAAATATAGCATTGATAATTATGGATTTAATAGGCTTCGCGGCCCAAGACAGTGTTTTAAATTTTCAGATTTGCTGGAAGATCCAATGGATTCATGATCCATCCACGGGCCTTTTTCATCTCGCTAGGATAGAATTCGTTAGGAAATCTGCCTTTTCAAATTACAGGTAAGAAGTGCCTATATTTAATTTTTTTACTTTTAGTTTTAAGAGTCGATAAATAGGAAATTTTGTTTTCTTAAATTCACCAAAACAATAAAATAATACATAATTAAAACTGTTATAAAAAAATATGTATTGATATATAAAATGGTTTTAGGATACACTTTACAAAAAAAAAAATGTTTTTATCAATAAAAATTATTACTTCTTTTTAGATCCAAATAAATTACACATGGCTTAAAAACCAAATTATCCGTCTCAGTTTAATGTAGTATTTGAATTAAAATAGCAGTTGTTTTAAAAAATATTTTTTGTTTGAAAAATTATAAAAATAATATATATTTTTTATTTTTTAAACATTTATTTTTAATATTAGTATATCAAAAAAATTTAAAAACATAAAAAAATATTAATTTTTTTAAAATCAAGTTTTTTCAAAAGCTTTCACCACAAACACAAACCATGTCTAGGGAGAGAAAGGCCAAAAATCCCTTTTAGACTTGAACCTCTAATGGTAAATTATTGAAATTTAGGCATTGCAAATTCAAATCAAATCACTCCAGGTTTTTTTTTCTAATACCTGTCAAATGTCAAATCTAGTTGAAAATAGAACGTTTCCCTTTTACCATATTATCTTCCAAAAGATCTTGCTACTTGTATTCATGTCAATCTTCACTGTTTGCATTAAAAGTCAAGCATGTGCGCAGTGCAATTTGACGAGATTCCTTCATAAAATAAAAGATGAGCCCCTTTGAGAGGCGACAAGGTGACCAAAGAACAGAAAAATTATTGTACACTTGCCCAGATCCAAAGCAACCCTTTTCTACTTTCATGAGCTTAAGTATTATTAGACACAAAAGTAAAACTCATGTTGTATACATCATCAGAACTGATCACACTCTCTCAACACTAACAAGCCCACAAAAACACATGAGGTACTACATGTTAGTGTGTAGCAACCCATTTGAAGGAACAAAAATTAAGAAGATATACATAATTGACAGTGATTACAGATTAAGAGAGCACAAAAAATTAATCAAGCACAAAAAGAAGTGAAGAACAATTAATTATGAAATAATAAGATTGTTGGATCTGATGGGGCTTTTTTGTTTCAAAAGAATCCTTAGCTGTGCCTTTTGACACTCCAGCTTCGTACCCCAATGCCTGTTTTTGGATCCTATTGCTCGAATCACTCTTGGGAATTCAACAAAGCCTTTGATCCCTCTCTTGATGTGAGGATTCTCAGGCTCTGGTGATGCTCTACTTCTCTGAATTACCATTGATGAAATGCTACGAGATTTGTCATTGAATGATGACATTTCACTCAAGATCACCCTTGTTGATTCTTTTGAATCAGCACCACTGTTGTCGTAACAGGATTTTTCACTCAAAACTAACCTGTTTAGCTTGCTTGACAAAATAGCTGCGGCCTTGAACGGAGTTGATATTTCAGCTTCTTTATCTTCTTGATACTTCTGTTCCATCCTGGAAGCTGAATTGTGATGTAGTTCTGTCTGTGTAGTTGTTCCTCCCAATTCCAACAACTTCTCTTCAAAGAGCATTCTCGCCTCGGCGAGCTTCATTTGAACTCTTTCTTCTCTTAATACCTCAGCCATTCTTAGCATCTTTCTTTCCTCCTCCATTTCTCTCTTCATGTGATCAATCTCCTCTTTATCACAAGAAATTTCTCTAGCAAGCTCTTCACAAACTCTCGCAAGTGCTTCTCTTCCTCTTCTCTCTTCAGCCAGTTCTTTAGCCAATCTCTTACTCATAGTCTCCAACTTCTTACGTGCCTTGCGTTCATATTCAAGCTCAGCTTTCAAGTCCAGGATCTGTGCTCGAGCGAAATCTAGCTCGGTATCCATGATAGGTCTAAAGAAGGTGAGATCCCAGAAAGAAGCTGCGATCTTGCGAGCTGAAAGAGGGAGGTGATGAAGATGTTTGTTACTTTGACAATGTTGTTGGTGTTGATGCTGGATATTATGTTGTGAATTATAAAATGGATTCTCGTACAATTTCCAGCTGGTGCAAGTGGTGGTGGTGATGGGGTCTTGAGGACTGGATTCATTCATGGAATGGTGTAGGCTGCTCATCATCATCACCTTCACTTCTTCCATATATCTTCTTCTCTGCTTTCTTGATGAGCTTTTTATTTTTCTCGGTAGCTTTTTTCTCCTTTCCGCTTTGCTTTCCTTTTTTCTAATGGGGGTCTTCTAGGTCAAGAAAGCAATTGGGGTAGGTCCATTTATCCTTCATTGAACTTGCTTTGAAGATGTGGTTTCTAAAAGGTAAAGGGGCATCACATGCACCTCGTCTTAATCATAACTAGCTATCCTAGAGGTGGTCATGGCTCTAAATCATGGCTTGATGATCAGTCCACATCTCTGCCCATCTCTTTGCATGTGTGTGCATGCCATAACTTAATAGATCTGTTATGTTTTGTTTTAGGCCGACCCTTCTTTATTTCAGATTAAATGTGGTTTTGGTTTTCCCAGAAATTGCAAAACCAGATACCATATTTGGTGTTTAGTCCCTGGAATTGAAACATGATTTCAACGAGTGTGATGCTTTTCAGTTTTCACCTGCTAGAGTAAAATTTGACCTGTTCTGGACCCTGCTTTACAGTATTGTATTCACTTCATAAATGAATAGACAGGAAAAATTGACAAACTTTTGACTGCTCTAAGCACTCTCTTATCATAATGTCACAAGTTACGTTAAGAAAAAAAGAAGCTAAATAAGCTCTGTATCAATGCGATAATCTCCGATTGCCCAGAACTGTTTAGCCCTGTTTGAAAAATAACCATAAATACACTATCAAAGACGAACCAGGTGAATGTGCCTGGTCTGGTAAACCAGCCAGCTAGAGCTCCACATCCTGTCTGAGCTCAGGGGCCCTCTCTAGCTGGAGCACCTAACCCTTCGGGAGCTGGGCTTTCGGTTTCCTGATCCAATGCACGAATATACGGAACCAAAAGCTTGCAATTTGCAGAGTGCTACAGCCCTAAATAAAGATTTCATCACATGGTGTGTTTGTGAGTGTATGACTCTTACTTTTTAATGTGTTTTTTTTTAAAAAATATATTAAAACAATATTTTCATCACGTGATTATGGAGAGCATTAATAATTTTCTGCTATACAATATCATAAAGAAAAAATCTGGAAATACCAGACACGGTACACCATTCTAATCAATCTTCAAACAGTGAGATAAGGATTAATTTTAAAATTACCTGTTTGGAAATATATTTACGGTTATTTTTTAAAATATTTTGTATTTGAAAATATATTAAAATAATATTTTTTTTATTTTTAAAAAATTATTTTTGATATCAACGCATCAAAATGATTTGAAAATACTAAAAACATATTAATTTAAAGTAAAAATAAATAAATAAATAAAATTTAATTTTTTTTAAAAATACTTTTAAAACACTAAAAAAAAACAGAAAATTACTTCAATCCCACATTTAAATTCGGCCATACACAAGCCTCTTCAACTCATAAATGAAGACCTCAGGTGACAATTAACAACCATGATTTAGAATTTCTACACCAAGGTGTCAGGTTGCTCAAGGGTGTCTACTCCTCTGGAAGTTGACTCGGAAAGGACACTATATTTAACATGGAGGCCCCGCTGATCATCTATTCAGCCTACAGGTTCCACATGGATGCCTTTATTCATCATGTTCTTTCCTTTTGTTAAAAAATATAATCTTCCAACCACCGCAAATAGACTAAACTACTCCTCACTTCATTGGTTTTCAACACAATTTCAATTTAGTCCTCCATGTTAGTAAACCTATGACTTAATTCCAAAAGTACCATTTTACAATATAGAAGATATTATAAGATTTGGTTAAAGTAATTTAATGAATAATCAAATTAAGAGAGTTTGCTCTCTCTCATAAATAATAAATATTATTATAATCAAAGTTTCTAAAAAAAATAATTATAAATTAAATAATTCTATTTAAACCAGCTAAAAATATCTTAAACAACACTAAAAAAATAGTTTTAAATAAAATAAAAAAATCATAAATCAATTAGAAAACTAATACAATTCCTGCATAGTAGTTTTTTAACTTTATTGTAAGGCTTTTCTGATATTCGATCACCCAAAATTTTAATCGATATAAAATAAAACCTCTAAAATATTATGGTAAAATTTTATTCAAATCTAACAGTCGAATAAAAAAAATATATTTATTAGTGTAAAACTATGCATTGAAAAATAAGTTCAAAATCCGTTTATAGTTGCCAAAAGTAATTAGCCTATGAAGTAAATGGATCAAATCCTCTTGCACATAGATTAAATTGACTAAGACCGGACTATCACTTGTTAAAAATGTAGTTTTTTTGAAATTCAAGCCTAAGTACTTTAAATAATCCCTTTAAATATATCTTTTAAGTTCTTTTTGTGCTTGTTAAAATAATTGGTCATCAGAAATTCCTAATGGATCATTGATGGAGTTTAGATAACATGATTTTGGTTCAATGATTGCATAGCACAGAGGGAATCAACCTTTCCTCCTAAAAACTAATTAAAGTAGCGGAAATTGCACAGACGAGAGAATTTGCTAAGCCATAGAGAAAAGTTGGAGTAGTAAACTCAGTTTCATTTCGATGCCAATGCGGTGTCAATGTCCAATAAATGTGGACGGTGCGAGGATTTAATGCTGTCGTAGCTTCGAGACAGTATTTTATACGCAGACAGAAACTTACCTGGCTGCGTTCTTGAATCCGGATTGAAGCTGGACAAGCAGTACTGCCCCCCCCCCCTGCTGTCCTCGTGATCATGATATTTTAAGGGTACTTTTCAAATATTGATACTAAATTACTCCCTTCAAGCAGACCCTCCATGTTATGTTGTCTAGATTTATAGTTTTCTCATGGTTCTTTTTAAATTTGAATTCCGAACGATATCAGGAAACGTGCTATGGATTGATGCTGTCTCCTCGCTTGATATTTGGATTAAGCCTCCAAGGATACGTGATGTTAATTACTTGCTCTAATAAGATCACCGAAACTGTGAAATCAAGAAAAAATAGTCTCTGATTTAAAGATTAGTTAATTTTTTTTTTAATTATTATTATTAATGTATGTATCCGGACTAGCTTACATGTATTTCAACCAAGTAAGTTTCTAATGGTCTCGAAAGAACTCGAACTCGTAACCATTAGAAAATAAATTCAAAACCTGATCAATTGAATGACCACTCAGAATTATTAATCGTCTTTCATAATTTTGTTGGTTGTGCTCGGGCTTGTATCAATTGAGAAACAAACCATTGTAAAAAAAAAGTATTCAAATTATACAAAACAGTAATTCTGGGTTTTATTGTGTCCTAACTCACATAAAATATTATTCATTATAATAGTATCATGACTTTTTTATCCCTTAGTTGTTTTATCTTTCACCTTAACTTTAGGAATATGATAGTTTTTTTTATCATGATATAAATATTTTTTGAGGATTATACAGAGTTATTTTGGTAATTGAATTTTTAAACACACAAAAAAATTACTAATATAATCATATAATAAAATAATCCAATATCTTCTGCATGGGGATATTGTTGTATTTTCACCTTTTGTAGACACAGTTGTAATTTCACCATGGTTTGCTTGTTAATATTGTTAGTTCCAAGGGCATTTTTGGTTTTTGCATCAATTTATTTATTCTTTTAATTCAGTCCCTCTTCTCTTATATGTAATTGTTTTACTTATATTGATTGTTTCTAATTGGATTTTATTTTTTATTTCATCCTTGATTATTTGATTTTTTTATTTGTTTTCAAATTTGATCCTCATTCTTTTAATTTCTATTTGTTTTATTTTGGATTATTTTCTTGATTGATTTGTTTTTTTTTTTCTATTCCACCCCTAGGCATTTATTTTCATTTAATTTTTATGTCAAATTTGATCATAATTCTTTTAATTGCTATTTTTTAATAATTTTCTTACTAGATTTATTTTGTACAATTCCATCCATGAGTATTTAATCTCATTTGATTTTTCTCTGTACATTTAATTTTATTTTATTTTTATGTCGAATTTAGTCATAATTCTTTCAATTCATATTTTTTTTTATTTTGCATTGTTTTTTTATTGATTTTTTTCTTAATTTCATCCCTCAATATTTGTTTGGTTAAGAATCTTGCCTTCTTTATTTTTTTGGGTTTGCCTTTAACAGGGTCACCCCGATTTTATAACCCGGGTAATAGATCTGAAGGATTAGCTTGAGTTAACTTTCGTCTTTTTTAAAGTATTTTTTTAATATTTTTTTGCTAGTGTGTTTTTACTTTCCTATTTATATGGACATCTCAATTTCATATCATAGGTCATGTGTTTGATTTGTTGACCCGAGTTGGTTATGAGTTTCGCTCAAGGCTTTTTTTGTTAATTTTTTTTTGCTTTCACAAGTTTTTTAAATTAGCTTATAATAAACTACTTGATAGGACTCGGATCCAGAATTTCATATAGGTTGTGAGTTTTTTAAGATATGGCTATGTTTAGAATGTTTGTATGAACTTGTTTTGTTTTTATAGATATTTTTTATTTCATCCCTTGTAATTTTTTTTATTACTTTTTTTTGGATTAAATGTGATAAAAAGGGGCTCGTATAGATCAATTGAGTAGTTGACACTCAGATGATACTTCACGTTTAAGATATGTTAGTCCCAAGAAAGTAAACTATGTGGAGATAATTTAAAAAAATCAAGTTCATCGAATCTAATAAATATTGAAAAACACATGATTGGTCAATTTTAGGTATGGACTCTGAAGATGAATAATTTAATCCATTTCAAGTTTTACATGAAAATGGCGAACTTATTTAATGCTTGGATGCGGAGCCGGCCAGAGGGTATATAGAAAATTGGGGCAATGGTACAACATCTCTATTTAATGAAACAGTTACAATAAATAACAAGTAAGATATATTTGTAAGTTACATTTTATAAAATAAAAATTACCTCTTTTTTAATAAAAGATTCTAGATGCAGATTGCATATTCTTAAATCAACTTCATTTGACTTCGACATGCACACACGTGTTCAAATATAACAATTGATCTCTTGGAGGTTACTAATTTATCCCTGGGTTTTTGCTGCGAGTTGGAACTAAATTCTTTAGAATGAGAAAAAATAATATTTGTCAGGATTTTTTATATTATTTCAACTCTACTCTTTGATTAATTTAATTAATCTATTAAATATACAACTTGAGTTATAAATTTTATTATGTTAAATTAATTATTTGTTTTATTATATAAAAAAATAAAAAGTTAATTTACCATCAACTCAATACTAAAAAAAACAATTAAAAAGATCTCTACACTAAATGATGTAATTGAGAAAAAAATTCACAAGATATAAAAAAATAATAAAAAAATCTTGATCTGATTCTTGATTAATATTTAGTTAATTTGTTAAACCTGTTTATTAGATTAAAATAATTTTTTTTTATTTTATGATAAAAAATATAAACATTGATCTACTATTAATTCAATATTAAATATACTAATATTATACTGAATGATGAAATTAAATATAAATCGTTTCAGAAATTAAAAAAAATAATAATTAAAAAGTTAAAACAAAAAAAAAAAACAAGAAAAAAAAGCCTAGCCACATTAAACTGGGCTTATCCTGGCTAATCCTATTGAGTTAGGTGTGGGCTTAAAGGAGGCCTGTATGCTTGGTCTAGCTGCTGTGGTCAATCGTGTGACTTGTTCCGCTCTCGTCCCGGGTTCGACCATCTATGTGCACGCCTGTCACCCCCGCGGTGCCTTACCTGCTCCTGGGCTTGCAGGATATCTAGTGGGCCGTGGGGAATAGTCGTGGTGCGCATAAGCTGGCCCGGACACCCCACGTAAATCAAAAAAAAAAAAAAATTGTGACTCGGGTTTATTTGAAATTATAATAGTGATGGTGGTTTAAAATAATTTTTTATTTAGAAATATAATAAAATAAATTTTTTCATTTTAATTTTTTTTTTACATAGCACATCAAAACAACTGAAAAACATTTTTTTTATTTTAAGCAAAAAAAAAAAAATTAAATTCAAAAACACTCCCTCCACCTCAAATGCTTCAACCACATTAGTTATCACATAATTTCGATATTAAAAATTAAATACTTAAAACAATACATTAATTTTATTTACTGTTCATGTGAGCTGTTAGACCGATGTAATGTATTTTAATTGTTTTAGTAATAATAATAGTAATTAGTAATAAAGATTCTTCCGCTATGTTTCACGTTTCGATTAAATTCTGAACAAAGTTTTAAGTTAATGCACAAAAACATTTAGAGCAGGCGTTACATGGAGGTCTGATAATAAGTAGGGCTATTCCGGCATCGTATTTTTAAATGGACAATTAAATTTTCTTTCAAGTTAGATTTTTTCTGAAATTAGTTCATAAATACTCAATCTCGAATAAATAAACTTCATGAATTGTAAAGAGTACCTGTACAGATTGCCTACTCCAAGAAAATAAGATAGCTTATGAATTCATTCCTGAAAGAACTTCGAAATGATATATCCTTCCATTCGGAATTATAATTGGCCTCTTAAATATCATACAAGATTGCTCCTTTTCTGCTTTCAGTAATTTCTTGCTCACAAAGGAGGATTCAAACTTGCCTAAATCCTAAACCATGGTAGTACGGCTTGGTCCTCCCTTGTAGAAAAGGCTGAACACAGGGCTGTTTTCCAGTCAAGGAGGGTCGTCATTTTCTGTCATGGCTATGAACTTTCCTGGCTTGAGGCCCACATTTTATCTACCTGGACGATGATTCATATCATCTGTGCGGACTTGAGTTATTTGAGGGCATACAAAGGTGTTTCCAATTTAGAGGAGCAAGCTGTCTCGCCCTTGTAGCAGCCTCATTTTGAGATTAAGAAAACTTGATCCGGCTGCTTTCTGGGTCTTCTATAGAAGAAATAATGATAGTGAAATTGGGGTAGAAATCTCAACATCAATTTAGGTAACATCATGATGATAGTCAAATGGCTAAAGATTACAAGATTCAAGGAAAAGATTCCATGATTTAGGTTTGGTGACGAGTTAAAATTGATTACACAAGATGAACAAAAATATCCTTTTCAAAGCAATCTTCTCAAGCTCTTGGCAGAAGCTCTAGAAACCATGAAACCCACACCCAAACACACGACCCAGACACCAACGTCAATAGCCCATCTAACACCCTCCAATTCCATCTCGACCTTCTCACAGTCTGGCCCGCACCACTCTTCCAAATCTCCACCGTACGTCCGCCTCCCCTCGCCATCACTACAACAACATCCACCGTCCGGTTCATCCTCAACAACCTCCCTCTCCTCTGGAATCACCTCCAGCCTATCACACCCTCTTCTACTCTTCTTTCTCCTCTCCATCACCTTCTTAACCAACGCCACGTGTCCCTCCACCGCCACACAAACCTCCACCGCCCTGACCTCACTGCCGCCACCACAACACTCCAACTTCCACTTTTCCGTGTCAGCTTCTCTTCTAAAACTCCCCTCTAACACCCTCTCTTCTCTTAAATAAACCTCAAACCGAACCCCTTCATTGACCCGAACCCGCTCTCTTGACCCGAACATAACCCCTCCATCGTCTTCCTTATTATCGACATCAACAATCCTATAAAGACCCAAGAACGCTTTAGACTCGGGTCGAATCTTGGACCCATCAACGACAAGATCATGAGCACGAGGAAGATAAACAAG